>NW_026865068.1:0-5825 GCF_026571515.1 Ruditapes philippinarum
TGTATGTTTCTAAAATGGTCTCCTTTTTTCGCGTTTTATAGCTCCATTAGCATTAAAGAAAAAAAAATGCACACATTACAAATCAGATACAAAGCGCAAAAAGATACAATATGTTTTAATGAATAAATATACGTAAATAGATTTAAAGTATGGCAGATGGTTGCGAAAAGAATAAATTTTACATAACTTTAATAGAATAAATCATAAAGATTAAAGATTAAAATTATATGCTTTTTTCAAGGATTATAAACGTTTTGTTATCTTTATGAAGTTTTTTTCATTAGAATTCAAGTATTTTAGCCGCTGGATATATGAATTTTAAAAGATACCTATCAGTTTTAAATATATATTTTATATACATGTACAATGTACGTTTCCTAATATTGTTGATCAGATAACAGTAAAATGGAATTTATGAGGATCTTAAACAGGCCGGAATAGTTAGCTGGAGGGTAACGACGGCAACAAGGCTCGGGTTTCAGCTAAACAGTTTTCCGAGATGTTCCCGTCTGTGACTAGCCGGTGTTTGATTCTGTTAATTGCCTATTTCTTAGAAAGAAAAAAAACGAAAAATCATATTTTCATTTAGCATCAATTTCAGCTGAAATCTTTCGACTATATTAAAGTTTTACACAATTTGTAACATTTTCCGTGTATGTATTACACTTTAAGTATTTTCCCTATCTCCCTATCTTTGGATATAAAATGTTACTTATTATTTTATAATTTTATTTAGGCGTTTATAGTATACAAAAAAGCACCCCCTCCAGTAAAATTATTTTCCCATATTCTATATCGTCAGCTTATTCGTCAGCAGTTTAGAGCTACCCAATCAGATACAAAAAAAAGAATGTGAGCATGTGTACCGGAAGGTGATAGTCGAAAATGCAATAGTGCGATGACGACAGTGCGAAAATGCGATGACGACAGTGCGAAAATGCGATGACGACAATGCAATAATGCGACAGTGCTATAATGCGATGACGTCAGAGCAATTAAGCGATGGCAACAATACGATACCGCGATGGCGAAAGAGCGATAGTATTATCGTATTTCGTCATTGCACGTCAAAATGATGTCATCTTAAAAACGCAATTCATTAAAGGAATGTGGAATGAAGTCATTTAAAGCATGCTGGGGTGTATTTCATGGTTTTCAATCACGGGTGTAAGTAGCAACATGCACGAATATATTGTATCAAAATATGCTTTTTGATACGTGCTTTCGTGTATCAAATTTACTTACAAGATGAGCAAGACAACATGTTTTTATTGGGCTAAGGGGTGGTGTGGATGGCAGGAGGAAGTCACATCGACACAATAAATTTAAAAAATAAGCAATGGTACACCCCACCCCACAAAAAAGAAAACAACAAATTATTTTCATTTTTTTCAAACCAATTTACATCAAAGGTTTAATCGCAAGATAGGTGTGCAGACACTTGGCAAATTATCGTAAAATAGACATGTTATTTCCATTAGATGACGTCTGAACGAATGAATGTATATAACACACCTCAAACATACATCGTAATTGAAAACAAAAATATATTAAAGGAATTCTACTGAGGTCCAAAGCATCAAAACATATATATTTGATTTTTTTTTTTAAAAAAAAACCAGTCGGGCACTTTAAACAGGAATATATGCAAAAGATAATTATGAAATATATTAAAATGAAATATATTGAAAATAGTATTTTGTGATATTCGTAACGCTTTTCATTTTATGGTCAATTTTCATGATTAGAATAATTATTCTTGTCAAACGGAGTCAGCAAATGATCTAACATTTTGCACAAAAGTTATTTGTCAAGCCCTGCATCAATGAAACATAAATCTCGTACAAATATTACCAGATTTTCAGTCTCGTTATGTAAGAAAAACCTCAGTGGAATCCCTTTAATGATGATAGATTTTTTTGCCATCGGAAATGCATCATGCAGTGATGCAGTGAATTCTAATAATGTTGAATGCTTATGATAGAATTGAAGACGACTGTAAATCGTTTCATTAATATATGGATTATAAAATGTTAACCTCTAAAAAACTAAAGCAGTTTCGGTTATTTATTTATTTAAAAAAAAAAAGAAAGAAAAAAATCCGCGACCAACAACGTCGTAATTGGTCAAAAACCCTTTTCAGTTGTTTAGTAAAAGTTCCAAATAATTTTTAATTCATATAATATAAAATAGTTTTGTCGTGCAGAAAATCAAACAAACAAACAATATACATTCGTTTTGGTCTTGTAAATTTGTAATTCTTATAAAAAAAAGCGACTTCATTAAAAAAGGAGTACATGGATTTATCTATATTGCACTTGTAATATATAGTAAAAAATCATAATATTTTAGTTTAATATTTATTTTTAAGTTCAGACCTCCAACAGATTTGGTACCTGAATATCTAATAAAAGACGTACATAAAGATAGCAATAAATTATAAATCTGTGTGAAAGAACATAATGTTTTGATAGAGGATACCTCTACCCAAGTTCTCGACTAACTAACATAGTTTAGTTGATAGAAAATATGTCTAATCTTTTTTCGACTAATACAATCATAGTTTACTTTCATAATGTATTGAACGAGATTATCTCTAATCTTTTTTTGACTTATACTAACATAGTCTAGTTTCCTAATGTATTGAAAAAAAACAACAATTTTTTTCTCTTAATGTAGTTTGTATCGTAGTTTGGTACGGAATACCGTTAGGGCCATCGTGGTTATACGTTAAAATACAGAGGGCGACAATGCGAGAGTGCGACAGTGCGATGACGACAATGCGACAGTGCGATGACGACAATGCGAGAGTGCGATGGCGAGAGTGCGACAGTGCGATGACGAGAGTGCGACAATGCGACAGTGCGATGGCGAGAGTGCGACAATGCGATGGCGAGAGTGCGATGACGAGAGTGCGATAACGCGATAGTACGATGACGACAGAGCTATAGTGTTATCGCACTGTCGCCATCGCACTGTCGCATTGTCGTCATCGCACTGTCGCATTGTCGCATTGTCGTACTGTCGTCATCGCATTGTCGCACTCTCGCCATCGCACTGTCGCATTGTCGTCATCGCGTTATCGCATTGTCGACTCTCGCCTTCTGGTTGACGGTTCTAAACTGCTGGCGAATAAGCTGACGGTATAGAATATGGGGTAAGTAAAAGAAAGAGCACCGAAACACGAGGCTATCTGATTTGTACGAGGGGGCGTAGCCCCCGAGTATAAATCAGATTGCCGAGTGTTTTGGTGTTCTTTCTCTTTTGTATCATAGTCAAACATGACAGCACGTTCCCTGTTGTCATAATATGAAACCACAGAAAAAATTAACCAATGATCGAGCATTTGAATATGAAAGTTCTGCCCCCCTTTCCCTTTCTCTGCCGTCACAATATGTAAACCCCGGCAAAAATGAACCAATCCACGGGCATTATCTGGAGTGCGGGTAACTGATACCCGCACTCCAGTTACCGCACTGTGCATGTATATGTATACGATTTAACTCTGACACTTTTTCAACAGAAAGGTACCCAAACTATGATACAATTTTGCTTTTGTCAATATTTTTTTCTTGTTTTTTCTTTTTATTATTTACTTGTTGTTTTTTCTGTATACTAAGTAATAGAAAGAGCTCCAAAACACGAGGCTATCTGATTTGTACGAGGGGGCGTAGCCCCCGAGTATTAATCAGATTGCCGAGTGTTTTGGTGTTCTTTCTCTTTTGTATCATAGTCAAACATGATAGCACGTTCCCTGTTGTCACAATATGAAACCCCGGCAAAAATGAACCAATGAACGAACATCTGAATATGACATTTCTGTTGCTTTCCCTTTCTCTGCCGCCACAATATGTAAACCCCGGCAAAAATGAGCCAATCAATGGGCATGCTCTGGAGTGCGGGTAACTAATAACGTGTTTTTATGTTTGACTATGATACAAAAGAGAAAGAACATCAAAACACTTGGCAATCTGATTTATATACACATAAAGAAAGGTTGAAAACTGTATAAAAGAATTAATTTTGAATGAGTTTATTGTAAATATGACAACTGTTAACAACACTGCACTTTTACTCTGGTGAAACTAAAATGAATTTACAAGTATAGAGATACAGAGGCGCTTCCTAATTAAGATTTTATTTTTTTTCTCAACACCCAATAATATTTTTATTTCTCCTAATGTAATACCATTATGAAATAAAACATAAAACGAGTCCACAATTACCGGTACAATATCAAGTAAGTTGGAAGCAACGAATGCGTCCTTATTTGCTAATATCAACCAATTTAATAACCTTATAATAATAATCATGTGTGTAAGTACAGCATGTTAAATATGTGAAATATTATATAGCAAAAGTATAATAATATTTCAAACAAATATGTACGGTGGCATAGAGAGGGCATCAGAAATATTTTATCTATCACGTGCGCACGCGATAGTTATACGTGCGCTCGCGATAGCTACTACTTGCGCACGCGATCGCTACTTCGTATGCACACGTTAGCTACTACGTGCGCACGCGAGGGCTATTACGTGCGCACGTAATAGCTTGCATGTGCGCACGTAGTACGTAGCTATCGCATGCGCACGTAATACGTATCGTGTGCACACGTAGTAGGTATCGCGTGTGCACGCAGTAGCGACTTCGGACATAGTAGGTATCGTGTTCGAACGTAGAAGGTATCACGTGCGCACGCAGTAGCTATCGCGTGCGCGATACCCCATATGTTGGCCAATAGCTTGTACGTGCGCACGTAGTAGATATCGCGTACGCAGGTTGTAACTATTGCGTGCACACGAAGTAGTTATCGCGTGCGCACGTGGTAGATAAAATATTTCTGATGCCCTCTTATGCCACCGTAAATATATTATATAGAATGATGAATTAGAAAGATTAAGGTACATATCTTCATTTTATAGCTTATACTGACAAACATTTATATTTCTAAGGTTAAAATCATATTTTCAACATTTTTGTTTGGTTTTATCAGGGTGTATAATATCTTCTTTTTTTTTAAATCACACTGGGATTGCTTTTCTGCTCAGAATTTCTAGTGATCTGAAATTAGTCAAATCTTAAAACTGCTGCCTCCAGAAAAGCCGAAATATTTCAAAAAAATTAATTTGAGAAAAAATGTATTGAGGTTTTAGATAAAGTCAACAGATTCAAGATTCAAATTAACATTTCCATGTTATGCGCAAATTTATTCCTTAATGCCCGACTTTGCAGTACTTATCACCACATTTTTACTACGTTACTGTTATTTTGTATATTTTTGCCCTCTTTTTGTGGTATTTTACGTGGATTGGATCGTTACATGCAAATTACTTTGTTCACTGTTCAATATTTAACGTTTAGATATTTTTTTCATTTTAAAAATTCATGAAAACGAGCATGAATCTGGCCCTGACGCTAGATAATATAGATGTAAGTCCCTTATCTGACGAACAGGTAACGTAACGGCGGGAAAATGATGAATGATAAGTCTCTGTGTGAATAGAACAGTATGGAAGCCCTGGAGGGACATTTTTTGTTATTTGTTATATGTTATTAGTTATTTCTTATTTGTTACGAGTTATTAGTTATTTCTTATTTGTTACGACTTACACACGAGTTCCTCGACACTCGGCCATTTTGGCATGGATAGTGAAGACAGTACACGTGGATTTCATCTTATTGGTGAATGTGGCTGTAACTGGAGATATTAGGTTTGATAGATTTGGCTGTAACTGGAGATATTAGACTTGTTAAAATCCATCGTTTAATTTGACTGTAACTGGAGATATTAAACTTGTTAAAATCCATCGTTTAATTTGGCT
>NW_026865069.1:0-21712 GCF_026571515.1 Ruditapes philippinarum
GCGTTGTAAGGGTTAAAGGGTGATTATGAGTCAACATTTTTTTTATTAAACCGACGCCTTATTTCTTCACAATAAACCAGGAACTCTTTCGGATCTACTTACATGAAACAATAAGATATGTGCGTAAAGTTCATTTGCACACTTGTATTTATTTCCTGTCTTAAGTTATTTTCAAAGTAGTTCTCATTGTATGCCCCGGATGATATATTTGTAAGTATTAACTGCGTCTTATATATATAATAAGTAGGAGTTATTGTTACAAGAGTTAGCGAATGACCTGAAACTTTGCTCGTGGAGTCCGATATAAAATGAATTAAGTATCTCATTAAAGTACTTTGGCACAAAAGTGACATTTGTTCGTTTTTGTATTTTCTGGTCGAAGATCAGTAAATACAAAGCTGACATTCAATCTCTGAAAACAAGCCTAACACATAATAACCTTATCACATGACTAATTGGCTGCTGATAGGGGGCATACATGTTTTACAAACATATCTTGTTAAGTATAAAACTCTGATGCCCTGCAAGATGAATTATAGTACATAAAAATAAACTTATACAGGAAAATACATACAGATATACAGTACGATTTACAATGCAAATTTCAGAAAATACCACAGAGCTTGAAGCCCTTTGATTATTTCTCTTGTGCGCACGAGATACTTTGTCGTTGCCACGATCTATTAAGTCATGCGGACGAAATATTTCAAATTAAAAAAAAACAGTTCATTAATGAGTGTTATCTCAATAAATGTAAATCAATAAATTAACGTTTAGCTTCCTTTTGACAACTTACATTTACCGTACGACCATTGCAGACGACAATTGGCCGGCATAACTTACATTACCCGTGCGACCTGGGCATGCCACGATCTGCCTGCAGAGCTTATATTACCCGTGCGACCAGTGCAGGCCACGATCAGCCTGCACAACTTACATTACCCGTTCGACCAGTGCATGCCATGATTAGCCGGCATAACTTACATTACCCGTGCGACCAGTGCATGCCACGATCAGCCGGCACAACTTACATTACGCATGCGACCAGTGCATGCCACGATTAGCCTGCACAACTTATATTACCTGTGCGACTAGTGAAGGCTACGTCCGGCCGGCACAATTCACATTTTCCGTGCGACCAGTGCATGCCACGATCAGTCGGCACAACTTACATTTACCGTTTGATAAGTTCAGGCCAAGATCAGCTGGCACAACTTACATTTTCCGTTGACCACTATCAGCCAGCACGTCCGTACTTATTCTGTTTTATTCCCTAAACTGATTAATATTGTCTGTTTTTTTTGCCAATTATTAACAATGGACATGTTCGACTAAAATATTTGGCTTTGTAAGTTTAACAAACGCTTGTTTTTTTCTTCATACACCAATAGCTCTTCCAGGCTAGCTTTCTTAAAACAATAAAACATATAAATAATATAAAATAAGGAAGGATGTGACTATTTGATAAAAAAATCAGAGTTATCCTATTCACCCGAGCGTTGGCGTAAAGTGTGTGTACCACCTCAAATATTCTAAGTCCATTGACATATGGATTTGAAACTTTGCACATTTGTTCAACCTTATAGTCCCAACAGATCAAGTATGGTGACAGATTTATGCTCCATTTTTGACTTAAAATATACTTTAAATTTTGCGTACCACCTTAAATATTTTGATTATTTTCATATTGTGTTGACATAATATGACTTTGAAATTTTGCATACTTGTACACCCCCAACCTTACGACAGCAGGAGGTAACTCTGAACAAACATTTTGACATATGGAAGTAAACAAGTTTTACTTTGGCCGAGTACTAGTAACATTTTAAGATACTTCTTGTTATTTTTTTTATTCTACTTCGCAAATATGATCAATTACCCACTTGACCAATAGGAAACTATATCAGTATCCTTAAGAATATATCTGTAATGAACAATGGATTGAAAAATGTGGGACTGTCCTTTTATATTTAAGGCAGATGTTTTTTCGTTTGGCGATTTATAACTTGATATTTTTAACCTTTTTTTCAAGATTGTGCATTCTACTCTGTTTGTCGTTACCAAGCCACCTTTCGGAAACCTAAGATCATTCATGTCAGCGTATGCGTTCAAAAGTAGTTTTAATAGACATTTTTTTTTATAAAATTATTACGCATCGGAACTCCGTCCTTTGCTGCTGTACTTAGCAGGGGAATTTATCGTTTTGATACGGTGTTACATAAGGGCCAGTGCGTTTTTTTTCTGAGAACTAAAGCGCGATTCATGATGGTGACAGTACGACAGTACTATGATGACAGTCCATCGTTTTGTCACAATCGTATTGCCGTACTGTCACAATGACGTACTGTAGCGCATCACCATCGTACTGTCACAATCATACAGTCGTACTGTTGTGAATTAAGCTGTTATTCACAAAACCACAGAACGTTATTTGATGTTAATTGCATGCATTTAAATCCTATTAATTACCTTCTAACAGACATCCTTGTTAAATAATTTCCGGGAGACAAAGTTCATATACATTTTTTATTTAACGCATATTTATCTATTTTCATTTATTTTTTATTAATTTATTCATTTATTTATTTATTTAACAACATGCTCAATAGCGTTTTACACAACTAGTGACAGTAACTTATAAAAAATATTTTCTTTATAATTGTTTTAGGAAATAGGAGTTTGATTTAAAGTAAATATTCAAGAAACGTTGATTGGCTATATAAAAATGTAATATGTCTGGTGTGTTCGGTGTTAGATGATGACCGTTTGTTTGTTTGTTTCATTTTACGCCTTTTACCCAACATTATTTCAGTCATATAGGCGGGTAGTTTCCTAACCATCGTTCCTGAAGAGTTACACCAGTACTAGACTATGATGACCGTACGACAACACGGTAGTGATGTGTGACAGTACGGTGGCAGTGCGCGACAATGTACGGTGGTGACAATACGATGGTAAAGCACGACGGAATGATGTTGAGTACAAACTATAAACAGATTTATTTCAGTTTGGAGCTTTGACTTAAATAAATCTTAAACCCTGCAATGCACAATTATTAGATTTCTCAGTTTTATCCACCAATTGTTATACAACCCAGAAAATAGTTAAGAGTTTCCCTTTTCGACTAAAAGTTATCAACAAAATTTTCTAAGTTTTTTTATGTTTTACTATTACCACGGTACATGTTCCTCCTTGTTAATTTGTGTCATATTCAGTAGAGTTAATACAAACACAGAAATTCGATTGATAATGTCTGGCAGAGCCAGACGTCTTTATTGTCTAAGAATAGATTATGATATAATCAAAAGATTAACCAGAATCTTCAAATACGCTTTCATATAGAAAACAATTGTAGCAAACGTTATAATAGATGACACAAAGTTGGACAACAAAAACCACCAAACTGTCCAACCAAAGGAGGAACGACAGACCGTGAAAAGCAACGAAAACGGAAGAGCGACAATTTAAATTGTGACATAAAGATTACAATTACAATTTACAAACAAAAATGAACGCGTGCATGTGCAATTCGCTCATAGACCAATAAACAACATTTTTGTCTACCTTTTTTTTTTGTCAGCTATTTTGTAATATTTTATTTCAAAATGCATTCTATAATTTTTTATATTACATGCAGCCTATTTATAACTTTGTACACGTTAAGTAAAATTTGATATAATCGAATGTTAACATGTAAAGTTATATTTAAAAAAAAATGAAATAAATAAAATAAAAAAATAGATAAAGCAATAAAGCTAAAATTAGTGTCACTATAAACAGATCTTATCTTATCTCATCTCATCTCATCTTATCAATGTATTCAAATTTTATCACAAACTGTTCATAAGTAAACATAAAGTTCAAAATAAAGTTATGATTAATGTGTTAGTAATACATAGTTAATGATGACTCTTGTGTGTTAAACTACAAAAAACATTTTGATTTGTTATATTGATAAATTAAATTCAATATATAAGCTATAATTAACATTTAAGCGATACATAGTTAACATATACTTCAATATGTTGAACTAGTGTCCAAACTGGGATTCAATTTATCAAGACATTTTATTACTTAAATGAATGCATAGTTTGAAAAGAAATTACAAACTTTAAGTATTTTTTAATTCAATTTATAAGTTAATTTACCATTTAGGCCACTAATAGTTAACATACACCCCAATATGTTAAACTAGTATCTAAAACAGGGGTTGTTTTATAAAAACATGTTGATAAGGTACATGGTGCATAGATTGAAAATAGAATACAAGGTAATTTTATAATTAATGTATACATTATAATTAATTTTTAAACAACCATACGTGTAGTTAACATACACCCCAATATGTTAACTAGTATCTAAAACAGGGATTGTTTTTAAAAAAAACATATTTATAAGGTACATGAATAAAATATAAGGTAATTTTATAATTAATGTATACATTATAATTTATATTTAAACAACCCATTCATGTAGTTAACATACACCCCAATATGTTAAACTTGTGTCGTAAACTGGGATTGTCTTAATGCTTTAATTAATATTCACTCTATTAGATTAAAATCTATTAAACTGGAAATCGTTAATGCATAAATCTTGACAATGTTGTCAAATTATATCAATTTCAACAAAAATGTTATATCTTTCATTCTAGCATCACATATTTAACTTACACAATAATGCTGTAAATAGCCTTCGATCTGAAGGTAACACTGTTCTAAAAATAGATTTTACCTTATCACCACTACATCACCTGTACTGACTTTCGGACAAGGGATTAGGGAGTTCACACTATACATGATGTTAATCAGCGTATATTTACTTTGTTTACATGCAATATTTTAAGAAATTGAAGAATGCAAACAAGTTAGAAATGGAATTTAGTGTGAAAAGAAAATGGACAACTACACACTGTACTTTTGAAAAGTTAAATCTAAACATATGTCACAATCTGCTCTGGCCTCTATATTTGTCAATAAAACGGTTTTTGACATTCAGGCAGAAAAAAAGTTTGACTCTTTTGATTGATGAGGCGAAGTTTACAAAATGCACCAGTAATTCTAAATTGGCGATTAATTAACAACAAATATTTTGTGTGAGACATAAAATAAAAAACAAATGTATTTTATTGTCTATACGTAAACAGTGTATGTTAAATCACGGACCTCAATTGTCAATTCAGTTTAAATATACATGCAAGCATGCATGTACGTATACATTATTTCTGATAAAGTAACTACTAGAATCGGCATTTTATTAGGTAAAATAGGAAAAATGCAGAGTTTTGCGTATTCTAAAATTATTAAAGAATTAATTTAAGATATTATAGTCATTAATCTAATACTCGTAGCACTTTGGTGGATAGATTCATGACTTCTCCAATCTGCGTATTTTACATATAAACAAAATTTTGTACGGTATATCTGGTACAGAAAGATACTTTTTCATTTTCAGTCCCAATTTCTTAAAATCATACCATAACATATCACCATTTCTAATTTTGATAAACAGTGAAACAAAAACAAATTGCCAAGCGCCGGCATTTTTCTCAAATTGACATGCAGAAAAGTATTGCCCCGAAAGTTATTTCTTTTTCACCATATCATCTTTATTTTCCTGATGGTTTTAAACCATCTCAATCATGCTTTACACAAGTTTAACTCCAGGAACATCATTTCCATTGAGAGAAATGTGAATAAAAGTATTCGTAACCATTACATGTTGTATAATCTACATGTAGATTAACCAGTTTCCTTGTCCGAAAGTTATCGATATGTGGCTATTTTTAGAACAGGTCTCTTATCAGTGACGTATACGATGCTGATCTCAGATCGTTCCCTATTGGAAATGTGTTATAGACAAAATATTACTGTCTTATATACATAGTCAATTTATGGAATGTTACAGCGTCAATAAAATGTAATTATGTTCAAATTGTGATATATATTATTGCTAATTTATATTTAAAATACATCACACATATGTTTAAATGTTGTCGTAACTAAAACAACCACATTTATTTATCAAAAAAACATGTGTTAAAATAATAATTTTTAGTATTTAAACTTTTACAAAGAAACTCATGATAAATAAATAACATAATTATGTAAATGACACTTTCGACATTAATATTCACACTAGGATTGTAAACTTGTTCATAAATAGTTACCATCTCATAAATTCAGTTGTACTGAATTAAATGAATATAATTATTTAAAAGCTTCAGAAGTATGTAACAGATTGATAAGTCTACAAATTGACCTATTAAATGCCTATAAAATCACCCATACAATTTGTTACTGTGGTATTAATTAAAACAGGTACTTAAACTACGCGGGCACTACCGTGATACTTTATCTTATACACAACATTTGCATGGGTCGTTGATACATCAACAGTGTTATGTAATATTGTAATGATTATCATATCTGCATAGCAGATCAAAAGTATATGCCAATCTGAATTATTTTGCAAAAAGTCTCAATCTGAAACTTAAAGTAAGAAAAATAGCAAACTATAACTTTTTCTGTTGAAGAAAAAAAGTAATACAACCTTTCAAGAATGTATAGAAAAGTATGAGTTATTTCATAAAAATAAGGGATACACGAACTTTGTTTGAAATTTGGCAAGTATCTAAACTGTAACCGACATTTGGGTATAAACTGTAACAAAATTGGATCAAAGTCGCTAGGTCTATGCTGTAACACTTCAAAATTAACCTCGCTCTATACTGTAACATTGTTTATTTTTTCAAACGCATTTTACCAACAGGAAAAAAGGTTCAACTGGTCATCTACTTTTATAAACGTTTCTAAACACAAAGGACTAACGTTTTGTATATTTACTTTATCTAGGCATGCTTAAATAATGTCGGAATGGGAGAAAAATGCGTTGATCTCTCGATTCAAATTTTTAAACCGTCAAATCTGCACATTTTTGAGACAATATCGAGATAAATCTGCGGTGCAAGGTCTGAAGAAATATATGACTAGATACCGGATTCTGTTCCTTACAAGCAAAGCACAAAAACATCTTTTAGAAACTAAACTTCTAGTAGTATGGACTTGAATAAAAATCACCTACCTCTCTTACCATAAATAATCCTCCATCTTGAAAATTCTATACTGTAACCGAAAAACGCGATACTGTAACACGTTCCCTACGGTGAGTTGGTACAGACGGGAATATCTAGCTCTCGGGTAACTGTTTAGCGGAAACTCGGCAGAGCCTCGTTACCGCTGTAAACAGTTATCCTCGAGCTAGATATTCCGGTCTGTAGCGGCAGCCGCCCGGTGTAAGATTCTTATACTATATTTTAAAATTGATGATGTTACGTCATGATGTGGTGACGTCATATAGGAGAATGTGAAACGTTACGCGGCAAATACTCAAAATCACTTATATAAAGCATGAAATAGAAATAAAATATTTGTTTTAGAAATAAGATTGAACAACATTTCATAAGTGGATAACAGCTTTTATATTTTTACTCTTGTTAACTCCACTAGTGAAAATATTGCATCTGGTGTTCACTCAGTGAAATATATATTTCTTATTTAATTTTACCCATGAAATATGGTGCTATATCAGTCAAATATATTTCATATTTTTTAAAAATAAATATGAAATATAAATATGAAAGTGGGAGGAGTCAAAACTCATATTTAATTTACGGGACTTCTTTCGCCATTTTGTTTGAAAAATCTGAAAATTCAAAACAAATTTTTTGTCGAATTTTGTTTTGAAAACTATCTAGAATGATACAAAACGGTCTAACTAAGAAAATAAATCCGAACACTAATATCTTTCATTCAGTCATTAACGCTGTACAGACGTTTAAAGAGTTGCTTACGTGACGTCACAATGTAGCGCTAAATATCACGTGCAAAACAAGACAATAATTATATTACTGCGCGCTGTACAATTGCAGTTGCGTAGCAAGCAAGGGGGTTCGTAACCATTTTTAGCTCGACTTTTCTATGAAAAGGGGAGCTATCCTACTCGCCCCGGCGTCGGCGTCGGCGTTGGCGTCACACCTTGGTTAAGTTTTTCGTACCACCCCACTTTATTTCAGAAGTATTACAAGTATGGCTTTGAAACTTTACCATACTTGTTCACCATCATAACCTCCATCTACAGACAAGAGTACATAACTCTGTCAAGGTTTTTGACAGAATTATGGCCCTTTTTTGACTTAGAAAGTGTATTGAGCTTGGTTAAGTTTTTTGTACCACCTCACTTTATTTCAAAACCATTGGAGGTATTGCTTTGAAACTGACCATACTTGTTTACCATCACGACCTTCATCAACAGACAAGAGGACATAACTCTGTCAAGGTTTTTGACAGAATTATGCCCCTTTTTGACTTAGAAAATACATTGAATATGGGTAAAATCCACTTATTGCCTTAACCCTTTGAGATATTGCTTTGAAACTTTTAATGCTATTTCACATCATTACCCCCATCTGTACGCAAGAGAAGGTAACTCTGTCAAGGATTTGTTTTAAAAATTAAGGCCTTTTATCGACTTAGAATCTTGGTTAAGTTTTTAGTACCAGTCCACTTTTTGACTGAACTGTTTGAGATATTAATTTGAAAGTTGGAATACTTGTTTACAATCATGATTCCCAAACATGTCCAGGAGAAGGTAATTCTGTCAAAGATTTTATTTGAATTATGGCCCTTAACTGTCAATGTTTTGTATTATAGGCAAGCACTAAAAAACTTAAAAAATCTAAAAAAATTCATTCCTATCCACTTGTTCACTTTACCATAAATTATGTCATAATAAAATAATTCTTCACTAAATATCTTAATGCTCATGGCCATTGTTCACTTTAAAAATACAGAGATTCTTGTATTGCCTTTTACTGCAAAAACTTTTTTTATTGGCAAGCAATAAAAAAGTCGAGCGCGCTGTCTTACGGACAGCTCTTGTTCTTTATATTGTAATTAAATAAAAAGGTTATTTTTTCGTTTTTCGTGAAATATGGTATATATTTTCACTCAACATGATAAAATGCCACATATTTTCACTCGCCGTCCCGGCTCGTGAAAATATGTGGCATTTTATCATGTTTTGTGAAAATATATTGCATATTTCACTCAAACGAAAAAATATCCTCTTAAAACTTACATGCAAAACAATTAAATATCCTCTATCACTGAGAAAAATAAAGCACGCTGTTGATGTGTTGTTTTATTGGGGTTTTTTATCTCTATTTTTTTGTTATTCAGTGACTTAAAACATTTTTAGTCTTGGAAAGTTTATAATTAAGAAATAACATCGGCCTGAGAGGTGTATATCGACTATTTAACACCGGTTTTTGTCGTTTTGATGCGAAAAACTCCACACACGGTGTTAAATAGTCGATATACACCTCTCAGGCCGATGTTATTTCGATTCTATCACGATAAAATAAGGAAGATCACTAATGTTATTTTTTTCAAACGGAAATAAGTTCCGGTGCCGATTTTCGTATAACGCTGTTCGATTTTCGCACCCTCCTGTTGCAAACACAGGTGTTCGGCGCATTGATTGGTCACTACACCCCACCCACCCCCATACCCACAATACAACCCTCTTAAAACATGTCAAATGCATTATTTTTTTTCAATAAAATGTGTTTTACTTCTTCAGTATATAAACGATTTGAACCCCAACCGGATCTTGTGAGAAGATTTTAGTGTCAGCCATATTCTGCCACTATTCACTTTGTTTACGATATTGGTATTTATATTGATACTGATGGATGTTAGGTTAGTAAATCTATATTTATTATAAGAGAGAAACTTTATTAAACGTCTAAGTTATGCAAGACATAAACGTTAGCACGAAGGCTATAAAATAATCGAAACTCACGAACAGCTTTCAGGTGATCAACACTGAACACGAACAAAAATCCGTCTTATTCCAATGTTGATTTAGTTAAACATTGAATTGTGATATCGAACTACTACTAAGTAATAAATAACAAACGATAATTTAGTCATATGCATAACATATTGCTGTATCTTGAACATAAATTTAAGAGTTTTTACCAAGGAGGTCATTTCCGTAAACTGAACGTTACTTGCTGGTGATTGTGAACCCTACTTGTGAGTTTACGAATTTTATCTGTACCCTGACTTGTGAGTATTTTTAAAGATTTATTGGAGAAAAAGTTTACGTTCATTGCGATTTTGTATCAATTATTGCCAGAAAATTATAAATGATTTTAATAGAATTTTAGTATATAAGGTGGTATCTAAGGTATTTACCGAGAATTGGTTAATCTGATAATATTGTTAATCATTTGGTTAATAAAATATATAATGCTATGTATATTTTTCTTTCGGATCACCATGGAAGAATACAGCTGCATAAACTGTTCAGTAAAGACTACGAATTTCAATGCCATCATTGACCACATAATTATCGCCATCCAAACTGCAACTTGAAAATAAGAATAAATAATGATCAGAATAAAATTTCCTACTTAAAAATTTCAGCGTCACAGCCAATACAGTAACGTAAACGAAAAAAAGAAGTTTATAACACGCAATAGCTGAAACACTGACAATTAAAAATTTCAAAAATTTCCCGAATATTCTCCGTTTAAAAAGATGCCAAAATTGTCGACGTCTATGAAAGATATACAAGAATAAAAGTCGTACATGTCAGAAAAAGAAAGTCAATGAATTTATGAGAATATAAAACAGTGTTTAAAAAAAGCAGAATGAAATCAACGTAGGTGTAAAGCTTTCAACATGTTGAAATAAGTAATCTGCAAAAAAATCTTGTAATGATAATTCGAGGTTTTTTGATACGTGACGTCATATAACGGTCACGTCAAAACTAACAACAATGCCGTTGAACTAAATATAAACAATTTATATAGTACATATGTAATATTTTAGCTTTATATCTTTCCGAAGAAAAATGAATGGTAAGTGAAGGTGAGGTTTGTTAGTTAATTATTCCTATCAAGAAATAATTGACTTTCTGATTCGTATAAACAGCCACTTCATGCCGGTATTTTTCGTAGACAGTGAAAACATGACGAAGCTCCTCCAGTTTTAGTTACTTACATAGAACTAAAACATGTACCCTTCTCTTGTGACACAATAACTTCATATTCTGCACATTAAAATTTGAACATAGATCTACGACAAAAACACAATAAAAATCATCAAAAGTGACTCGCAAGTAATGGTTCAGTGAAAACACAAGTAGGGTACAGATCATTAAAATTGTTTTAGCAAGACGGGTACAGTTATCAGAAATGTCGCCTCTATTATTAACTATGTTTTTCAATATTCAAAGATATTTTCACAAGTGTCTGTCCGGTAACATGAGGTTAAGACAATAAAGTTAAGATTCAGATATGAGTTATAGTGAAATAAAACAATTTTAGGCATACATTTGCTTGTGTAATCGGCGTGTGTTTTGACATACACAAAATATGAGGCGAAGAGCACAACGTTTTATGCGCATATATTTTATGAAGAAGGTTATGGATGTATATTTTAGCAAAGATAAAATTATTTCTAATATGATTCAAAATGTAACATACCGTAACATATTAAATTCAAGCCGATTTTTAATAGTTTATGCCTGATTGTACGTTTAGATGCTGAGATCTTCTCACAAGATCCGGTTGGGGTTCAAATCGTTTATATACTGTGCTTATAGGGCCCAGTAAACAAACAAACAAAAAATTGACGATTTGGCTTGTTTGCCAAAGAGTCATGCGTTCTTGTTATATTGAAATTATTGATTCGAGGGCCTCAACGAGCAGCATTCAAGTAACTATGCCGGAAATACGGCGTATACTGTAGATATCGCTGCTAATCTTGGTTGTTGCCCTTTCTAAGAGAAACGGACAGTTGTCAATGTAAACAAATTACTGGCATTCAGTTTAACCCTTAAATTAACTTACAAAACAAGATAACACAAAATTAATATGAGAACATATGTTGTTTTATTGATGTTTATGTTGATAAATGCTCTTTATATTTCTTTGAGAGAATTATGTTTAGTGCCTGGTTTTTATTTATAAACTTGTGTGCTCGAAAAAAACCCGATTCTGATGACGTCACTGATCTTTTTTCTACCGTCACTAAGAATTTCTGAGGGTCATGCTTTGTATTGGGTAGAGTAAATTAATGTAACATTGTTTTTTTGTGTATATCTCCAATGTCAAGCTTTATAAAATCAATTAAAATTCAAAATTTCGCTCGGTTTCTGAGAATTTCCGAAGTTGTTGGCCCCGGAAAAATAAAACGCATACATAAAACATGTAGAATTGGATAAATACCGTCCAAGCACAAGGATTTAATGTATTGTGTTTTGTATTAAATATACATCATGAATCTGTTTTAAATTTTTATGCTATAATAGCGTCAACGCACGTTTTTCGTGTTATAAAGTCTGCAGAGTCCATCAGAACTGTTTGAGCCCTCGCCCTACCGGGCTCGGGCACCAACCGTTCCTCGGGACTCTGCAGACGTTATAACACGGAAAAACGTGCGTTAACCCCTATATAATCGAGGGTGAAAACATAAAAGCCGGAAATACAAGTAGTTCCTAACCAGTGTTTATTTTAAGAAATAATATATCCCAAACTGTGACTTTATTGCTCAATAACATCACTGTTTGGCTTTCGGATGCGGGGAATTATATCACGAGGGCGTAGCCCGAGTGATATAATGATGCGCATCCGAACGCCAAACAGTGATGTTATCAAGCAATAAAATCATCGATTTGATATATTATTTCGATTCTAACACGACATCAACAAATAAATGCTGCCGTACATGTATGATAATTAGCTAAATTGCGTCTGATTTGTTTCCGTACTTATTGTCAGCCCGTCACATTTTTAGTGGTTACGTCACATGTATAATGATTACGTCACATGTCTAAATATAGAACGTCAAACAATGATTTTATAGCATAATAACACACACTTTCGGTTCTTCTATGTTCACTAGGGAAAAAATGCGGGTCGTGTTAGAATGGACGTTAAACACCGGTTTTTTTTTCTTCTTTGTCTATAGTGACAAAATCACGTGGAGTGATAGAATGGTTATTTCAAAACAATTGTTGTTAACGTTATCGAGTAGCGTGTACCTTAAATTTTGAAAAGATCTTAAACAGTAACGTTAAAAGTCGCGTCGCCTCTTAAAGACATGCAACCAAAATGTGCTTGAACAAGATATTTTTGTGTATTGAATGTTATATTCGGACTTGCGAACCAAACCATTTGTACTGCATTGACAGAAACATATTTTGTTATTTTAAAATGCAGTTCAAAATTCGCTCGCTTGAACCAAGTGTGCAACCACTTCACGTCCTGCCCCTTAAGGATTCCACTATGCAAAGTTTAAGTTAACTGTTTATGAGTTACTTTGCTTTTAGAAGGGCTCTTTTTCAGAAATAAGGAAACTCTAAGATAATCTGTAACATATAATCATTATGAAAAATGTTTTCCTATTCATCATTAATAAGAAACAAATAATAGCATTCAGGTAACAAATCACACAAGCAACATAATTGTTTGTACACAAAATGTTTGAAATATGTATAAAATGTGTCCATGCCCCAACCACTTTAAACTTTAAAAGTCTAAATATACCTAAACTTTACAACAATGAGGGTCTGTTTTCAAAATAAGTCTAAATTTTCTAAAATGTAGTTTGGTTGATCTTCCAAAATATAAAATACTTTATTTATTTTTTATTCTATTATACTTCTTGGGTTTAAACTCATGTCCCACAGTTTTAATGCAATTGACAGTAATTCTAGCCAATTTGAATACTCTTCAAGGCGGAGGTAATGCATTAGGGAGATCTTACCTTAATGTCGCAAAATCAACGCATAATGTCGCAATTAGTTTTATTATACACTTCACTGTCTAGTAAACGATAAAGTACTAACAAAATAGTATGATCACTAAGATGTCTGTTTCAAACTTTGTTATTTGCTCTATCAACGTAAAATATCGCATCGCCTCTAAATGTCACAAGGATGGCTATAAATGTCACAATCGCCTTGATGGTAAATATTGACTTTGAGCGCTGAATGTCACACATAAAAATTCAGGACCGTTAAATGTCGCGATGTGAACGCAAAATGGCAGTTGATTTTTTTTATAAATATTACTCTCCTGTAAAAGTTAATTATTCCAAATACTACTGTGACGTCATGCTATCATCATTATGATAAGCTACACGTCATCGTGCAAGTAGCTTTCGGTGTATTCACTCCTGATAAATGCTTATGTTAATGTACGAAAACTGTTCTGAAACTAAACATCATTTTCATTACAATACAACGCTCACTCTGTCTTAAGCTGATATGTTGCTCATTGAAAACAAATGAGAATTGCTAAGAGAATTTTGCTAATTTGTAACCACTTTTGTTGTTACAGTATATGGTGCAAACTAACAATAAACATCATCATCATCATCGTCATCATCACCATTATCTTCGACATTATCACAATCATCCATGATAATCCTAATCAGCAGCGACATCCTCATCATGATCATATTCATCTATGTACACATGTGACATTTTATGATTCTGTTTAACGATTATATAGAGGATATTTGTTTGTTTGTGTGTAAGATGAAATTTTATTTCATCGAGTGGGCTTTAAAAACAGTATTCTCACGAGTGGCGAAGCCACGAGTGAGAATACTGTTTTTAAAGTTCACGAGATGAAATAAAATTACATCTTACACAACAAACAGACAAATTTTCTTTTTATTTTATGCTTAAAAACAAGTTAAAACGAAATTTTCCATAATTTTAATGTTAATATTAAAACTGTTTCCCCCATTGAGAGCCCCATTTATTCGGAATTTCTCATTAAAAAAAAGAAGTCTTGAGCTGAAAAATAAGTCCGCCAATCAACATTAAATGACGGTGATATTTATTAATTTTATTAAAAAAATATGAATGATCGCTTGTTTTGATAATAAGAACAAACAATTCTTGTAGGAGAAAAGTCCAACCATCCATCCATATTTCTGTTACTTAGTGCGAATTTATATTAGACCTGGCTTTTAAATTGTAAGCGGCAGCCATTTTTTAAAGTTGTGTATTTCATGGGAGGAAAAAATAATTGTGTAAGATTCAGAGGGATATAATTTGGATTTGTTAGTCATACACATTTTTAAAAGAAAGAAAACTTATTTGAGGATTGTAACAGACAAAAAATAAGTGTTGACAGATGTGAAAACATTCAGAAAAGGAGCTAGGAAAATGGAAAAACTTGGAAACCTGCTCAAGAACCATTGAGAACGCTGGGTTGATTTAACTTATTCTTCGAGTTATGGCTGTCAATGCTTTCAATTTTTCATAAAGCATACGGCAGTTATTGCTCGTAGGATACTTTAATATGCCCAAATGTCATCAAGAGCAGTTTTGCATGGGGAAGGAATGTATTTTTGAGACTGTCAAAATGAAACAAAAAAACGAAATTTGGTGATTGGAATTTCATGAATTTGAATGAATAGAAGTAAGTTTTCTTATTTTTATTACTTTTGACATTTAAGTTATTAATCAATTTCAGTTTTGCTTTTTCTTTAAACAGCCTGACATTGTCAGAATTGTCAGCAAAAATAAAATTGAGGTACCACATGGGGAAAATCTTAAAAAAGTAGTTTCGTCATTGAAAAGAGTGAAATTATATTTTGATAATTTTCACTGTGAAATTACCAAATATAATTTTCACGGATAAATCAGTAATCCACTGAAAAGCATAAAATAAAAGGGGTTACCTTTTAGTGCTACCTGTCTAATTTATGGTGGCTGATTTGAGCCATTCGTATTTTTCCTTGCCACCCTGAGTCCCTGACAATCGAAAAGTCGAATATTAACAAGTTATAATGGCCAGGGCGCGGAGCGAAAACACGCTAATTAGCAGGGACGCGGTTGACGTTTCATTTATTAAACTAATTAGCTAATAAGCGCACCCCCGCCGTTCTATACACCTCGTTTCGCGCCCCTGCTAATGAGCTTGGTTTCGCTGCGAGCCCCGCCGTTTAATTTTTGCATCTCGCTCCGCGCCACTGCGTGGCGACGATTTATTTATTAATTCATTGATTTGTTTTATACGTGCTAAACTAATTTTTAGTAAAAATACATGTTTCTATAAAAGCAAATGATCATTCATGATAAATAATATCATTGCCTTATTTGTTGAGCTTCTGGTCTTCGTGTATTTATCAAAATGGAGCTTGAAAATTAGGCTATCATATTCAAAAAAAATTATTTAAACTCGCATAAAAGCATAAGTAAAAAGAAAATTTGTTGTGAGTATATTTTGTTGAAATACTGATTTTGAAGCTCACTCATAAATAAAATTGCATCTTACACAAAAACATATATCTTACGTACTTTAATATAAAGTCGTCGGGGTTATAAGGTCGTCAGACATTTTCTAGCCTCTTTCTTTCTCTACCACGTTGCCTGGTAGTTTACAGAGCGCGTTTATTTAAACGGTAAACATGTTTCCTAATTTATCTGATGCATATTGAATTTGCCGTTTAAATGTTGTTTATTTAAAATATCAGTTTTCACAGCGACCTTTTTCAGGTGCTTTTTGCTAACTGGGCGACAGAAACTACTGTTGTAACACGGCTTTGGCGAAATGCCACTCTCGCACATGGCAGCCATCTTGTCATTTACAAGATTGTGTGCGTTTAAAATATTCTTTATTTAAGCCAGAATTACCTCCCTTAGACCATTAAATCTATTTTTAGACTTAAAAATCTTTCTTATTGCCGTTGACGACTTTCTATATAGACTGACGACATAATATACAAAAATTACTTAATGATTTTTGAATCTTTATACTTTATTTATCGATTTCCTTTTAGATCTCAGCCGCATATAAGGATCACTCTATTACCCATTACCAAGGATCGGTAGGTTTATTTATATGCCCAAGTTAGCTGGTTTACAATTTATCCAAAATCTTGCGCAGTCTCAAGTTTAAATTATAAAAGTGAATGTTAATGAATAAACATTTCTACGAATCTAATGACTGCGTTTGGTTTTTTCTGTTTTATTGTTACATTAATAGTTAGTGATGTTTTCATATGTTGTCTGAATGCGTTCTTGGTGCTACCCCTGTTACCTTGACTTTGTGTTACGGACGTTTTGTTCTTTGTTTTATAAATCACTGTTCCCTTTTTTACTCCGTTATGAAAACACTTGCCATGTTCTCATCACACATGTATACATATTTAAATAGCATACGGAAACAACAAATATTTTAACCGCCTCGAAACATTAACGTCTTACTTATTTCCTTGCAATAAAACTTCTAAACAAAACGTTACAAGTGCGAATATCTTTACTGTATTGTCGAAGGTCTTTATATGTGCATAATTACATGTATATTTGCGATTCTAAGGCAGGCCAAATACAAAAAAATGCGTTGTTTTGATAATCCAAGCAATGCGTAAAAAAGGACCATTAATAAAAAAAGATGTACATATTTAATTAATTCCATTTTGTTTAACTTATACCAAAGATACTTAGAAGAAAAATAATACAGAAACTTGAATTCAAAGTTTAAAGGTACATCATGCATAAATTTCAGAAATGACCAGTAAAAAGGGCAGACCGGAAAAACTAAAAAACTGGAGTGAAGAAAACATGACACATGCGTTCAACGCTGTTAAAGCAGGGACGATGAGCATTTCAGCAGCGTCCAGGGCATATAATGTCCCAAGAATGACTCTTTCAGATAGGGTAAATGGAAAAGTACAATTAGAAGCTAAAATGGGAGTCAAACCTGCATTAACTAACGAGGAAGAAACTTCGTTATTCCATTATATAGAATATATGGCAAATCGCGGGTTTCCCATGACCATTCAACAAATTTTAGGGTTTGCTTGGTGTATTGCCGAAGAAAAGGTAAAAGCGAAGTCTTTAGTCAAAACGGCCCTTCCCGTATTTGGTGGAAAGGTTTTAAAGAGAGAAATCCGGGGCTTGCACTAGAATCCCTGATCCATTGGACAGAGGTCGCGCAACTAAATCAAATGTTGAGGCGTTACAGGAGTACTTCTCCTTGCTTAAAGATACACTTGAAAATAGTGGTCTAATGTCAAAGCCCCAATGTATTTACAATTGTGATGAGGCGGCCCTGTTCCTTAATAAAGTCGCAGGACAGAAGGTAATTGTTCAGCCCGAAATAAACATGCACATTCTTTGTCTGTCGCCACCAATGAGCATATAACGGTCCACTGCTGTGTAAACGCTGCAGGGACAGCAATACCCGCCTATGATTATATTTAGCAAGAGCTTGCCTGGTGGGCCTTAATCACCGTCAAGGGCCAATAAATGCCAGTTACACGTTCTCCGATAGCGGTTTCATGGACCAAAGACTCTATAAACAGTGGTTTGAGAAAACGTTTCATCCCCCATGCAGTTAAAAGACCGCCCGCTGCTTTCTTATTCAAGATGGCGCAACTTGTCACAATGAGTGGCCCGCTTATTCGATCTGCCATTGCAAACGACGTCATTATGCTTTCCCCCTTCCGTCCAAAACTACCCCCACATAACCCAACCACTGGACGTTGCTGTATTCCGTAAGATGAAAATTGAAACCTCTAAACTCCATGAACTCTGCAAAAAATGATTAAATCGGACTTATGGGTCGCTAAGAAAAATGTCAGTGCCATGTTTAAACTTATATTTGAAGCTAGTTTTACAATGTCATGTATCAACAGAGGGCTTTCGTAAATGTGGCATTTATCCCTTCAACCCAAATGCTATTGATAAATCCCTTCTTCTAAGATCAAGCGCAGAAACTGACATAGAAGCCATTGACCTATCAGCTAAATGCTATTCTGAGCATGATAGTTTTGTTAGTTTACCACCTGCTTCATGTGCTCTCATACTTCACCTGGTCCCTCACTAGAAAAGAATGTGACTCTTATACCTGAAGAATCGTATGTTTTGCCGACCCAGACTTCGCCTGTTCTCTCCGTGCAACAAGCATCAAATGAAGATGATTTTGATGGGAATAAGTACATTGCGTCAGCCATTGACCTAAGTACGGTGCCCGAAAACAATTACGCATCCGGTACATCAACAGATGAGTATTTGCTACCGATTTTCCCAGAACTGAGTTTCACTGTTGACGCGCGAAGGTATCCTTCACAACGCTGAATCAATGTCTATTGCAGATAATAAGACTGTCTTTGTGCAGGAATGTCCGCCAGAATTAGCCCTTTCTGCAGTTGAGTTAAGCTTGACACCCAAGAAGAAAATGAGATATAACGAAGCCTTTCAGCTTGGTATTGATCTGCCAAATGACAAAGTATTTCACACTTGGAAATCCCTGAAAACCGAAACTCTCGATAGAAAAAACGTCATTGGCAACCAGCACATCTTTCCCTCTTCCTAGCAAAACGGGCACTGTCCAGACTTCAAAAAGCACCTCCATTCAAAGATGTTACTGATTCCGCTCCAATCCATCCTTTAGTGCGTGCCGGATTAATATCACCAGATCTTGTTGATATTCTGGTCGTCCCTAAGACTAGCACTCCTATATCAAAAACAAGGATAAACAAAAAAACTTCAAAAGCTAGGGTGTTAACAAGCACTGAAGTTCAACAGGAAGTAGAGGCACAAGAAAAAAAGGCGGGAAGAAGAAGAGAAGGCGAAGCAGCAAAGAAAACTTGATAGAGTAAAACGAAAAATGGAGAAAAGAGGCTGCTGATGCAAAACGTAAGGAAGAAATGAAAATAAAGAAAGAAATGAGAGAGAAAACAAAAGCTGAAAAAGAACGTATAAAAAATGAACGCAAAATAAAAACACAGGCAAAAATCGAACTGAAAACTAATGAAACCATTCCAGACGAATAGATTTGCTTCGTTACTGTTCACATTTTTTAAAGATTTGTAATTGCTTTATCTTCAGGTCAAAATGATGAAACGCTTAGTCGTTCGAAATGTCATGGTGGTAGGCATGCATCACTACGGAGAAAAGCAGTTAAGCGTTGGATCATATTACAGAATTGAAATTGAGCCAAATAATCCATATGACGAAACTGCAGTCGCTGTGTATGATGGCAATATTAAAGTTGCCAATCTCAAACGGGATTGTGCTAAGGCTTTGTTTTGTTTAATGCAGGAAAACAGGGCAACGTCTAAGTACTTTCTTAAGCCGCTTGAAAATGCACAAGTAAGGAGTAGACGGACGGGCCCTGAGCAGTTAAGTGTCGTTGCATTTCAGTGTCCAGAAGAGTTCATCAGGGAACTTACCAATAAGGCTGAAAATCATCCATGTATTCATGTTATCAGTATGAACCTTAAGTCACAAAAATAAATACGGAATATCTGCATACAGTAAATACGCAAATTTATCTATATAAGTACTCCGTGCATTTATTTACGTTGAAAATGTTTTTAATAGCTTGTTTTTTTTTCTGATGTATGTTACCATCATGATTTTTTTCATTGTCATTTACTGTTAAAGTTTTAAAGCTGTTGTGTCTTTAAGTTTCTTTAATCGCGTTCAAGTCTGTATTTCAACTAAATTACAAATGTTCGTATAAATTTTCTTTTTCACTGACATAATAACATGTACATTGTACTTGTTGTATGTTATCATGTTTATTTTCAATAGTTTCTCAAAAATGTTAGTAATCTAGCATGTTAAACTAATTATGTTAATGTAATAATTGGTATAGGCCTACATGTAGTTTAATTAAAACTGGCATTTTTAAAAAAAACGATTTGTATGACGACTTTATATTCATCTGACGACTTTGTATGCTTTTCATTGACGACCTTAAATAAAGGTGCATGTATAGTCGTCAGGTGTCCTCCTTTGCTATTTATAATCACTTCTTCGGACTATCTCTGAAGTTTTCGATACAGGTTAAGGGTTTTCTACAAGAAAAATGCCTCTTGAGGGGTTTACAGATGAATAATCACGAATCCGGGGATGTACGTAGCTTACGGAATCGGCTGAACACACTGAACTGACGACTTTATATTTCAGCAAGTTGGATTTATCTTAAATTTCTCCTAATTGTTTAATTTCTTTAATGATATCTTTCATATTTAGTAGGTGGATACTTTTGATGATCCTTTAATTTTTTGTGGAGTAAGCGGTCTCTAGGGTCAAGGTCAAGGTCACTGGTTTAAAAAATAATATAAACATTTTTGCTCATACAGCCTTTATATTTTAGTTGATGTCTTAGTTTAATACAAACATGCCAAGGGAGGTCCTCCTTATTTGGGTGTAGTAAGGGGTCATTTGGGTCAAGGTCAATGTTACCAATGTCAAGGTCACCAATGTAAAAAATAGATTTTTACATTTTTACAGGTGTATTGACCTTATTCTATAGACAGATGTTATTAATAATTGATAGAAACATAAACTTTGATGGAGTTAGTGGTCAGTTGGGTCAAGGTCACCAGTGCTAAAATAGATTTTTACACACATTTGCTCATACAGCCTTTATTAAGTGACAAATATATTTTATATTTGGTAGGATGATAACTTGCATGGTATTCATCCTTTTGATTGGGGTAGTAGGGATCAGTGGGTCAAGGTCACTTGTGCTAAAAATAGATTTTACACTTTTGCCCATACAGCTTTTATTTATTGACAGACGTATTTCATATTTGCTAGGAAGATAACTTGCATGGTATTCTTGCTTTGGATGGATTAAGGGTCAGTTGGGTCAAGATCA
>NW_026865070.1:0-6928 GCF_026571515.1 Ruditapes philippinarum
GAAAGAAACAATGCAAAAATAGTGATTTTTTTGCAAATTTGAGACGTCCCCCGTTGCCATGGTAACAGGAAATTTAAGATACAGAGGCTATGGTTCAGTCAACATTAAATTTTGTGCC
This sequence comes from Ruditapes philippinarum, assembly GCF_026571515.1. Taxonomy (NCBI): domain Eukaryota; kingdom Metazoa; phylum Mollusca; class Bivalvia; order Venerida; family Veneridae; genus Ruditapes; species Ruditapes philippinarum. The sequence goes on from NW_026865070.1 coordinate 119, forward strand.
AAATTTCATCAGTATTGAAACATTTTTCATAGTTTTATTGCAGTTTGAACTTGTAACAGGAGGCTTTGCAATGAAAACGGCCATTTTTCACAATATGCTCATGCGGTAAAAGGTGAATTCTTTAAAACTTGAATAGCCGCCGTCTATATATATTTTCTTTTGAAATGAATGTATTGCCTAATTATTTGATTCGTGTTAATTGAAGGCTTGGAATATGACGCATGTTCCTTTATAATATCATGGACTGGCTCTTTGACACAAAATCGTCTGCGAATATTTGTTTTTTTGTTTCAGTTGCGTTCTAGGGACTACCTTTTCCTTTTTTTAAGACAAAATGAAACGAAATATCTTATACTTCTGTGACATGGTTTCTAAAATGTAATCTTTCTTACAATTTTGTTTAAAAATAGATATATGATCTGATAATTGATTGGCAAAGTGCTTTATTACCTAAGTGCATTTCTACTGCATATGCAGAATTTTGATCACCAGATTGTCGTTCAGCGGATGGTGCAACCAATGCTTCCAGTGTGCTTTAAAAGTACAAAAATATATATTGTCAACAGCATACTGACAAAAATCACCCAAGTTTAGTCAAGTACTATTGATTTTTATTTTGTAAAGTCGGAAAATACAACATTTAATAATACAACCTCTTTTTACTTTTTTTTATTTCAGAGCTGACACGTAGCATAAAATTGATCATTTATTTTTAGATCTTTTTTTTATGTTTTTCATTTATTATTTTATCTTTTTTTATTATTTCTTCTTATTATTTTTTAACGAAAATATGAATTTCTAGACAGACTCCAAGACAGCCGGAAAAGTCATAAATTTCCTAAATTGATTTCATTTTGTTTAACACTATCTTTATTGTATATATGATAAAAGACACTAGAAGGAAACAAAACAGTAATATTCACCTGTCTTGCTTTATCTGTGTAACAGAGTAGACAACTATGGCAGTCACAATTAGTAAGCTGATGACCATAAGTTTAACACATCCTCCTGAAACCTGTAAAGCAAAAAAAAACCTATGTACGAATATAACAGTTTTCTGATTATTCCAACACTTGTTTTCACATATGCTTAAGATGGATTGGTCTACAATGGTCACATGATCAACAAGTATTTCAAATATTTTTCAAAACAATATAAACATGCCATATGGATATTCTTACAAAGCATTTCTTGACTAAAAAAATGTTGATCGAGTTCGAAGTCATTTAGTATGGAAATATTTGTAAGATGTATAATTATATTTCGTTCTAGAATATATTTTTAACTGCTATATAAAGATATGTAATATCACATCATGTATCTCACATCTACCAACGACAGACATATATAATTTTCTCATATGAGCCGCGTCACGACAAAACCAACATAGTGGGTTTGCGAACAGCATGGATCCAGACCAGCCTGCTCATCCGCGCCGTCTGATCAGGATCCATGCTGTTCGCTTACCAACTCTATTACAAGTGGAGAAACTGACAGCGAACATCATGGATCCTGATCAGACGGCGCGGATGAGCAGGCTGGTCTGGATCCATGCTGTTCGCAAACCCACTATGTTGGTTTTGTCGTGACGCGGCTCATATAGTTTTTGTCACGTATTATACTAAATGCTATCAACATGCATAATTTTTTATGGTATTACATACGTTTTATTATGTATCATTCCACTTTAAAACCTCTACTCGACTAAAAATCCCTCAGAAAAAAAATAAAACCAAAGAACGTTTATTCATTACTTACAAAGTTTGGACATTTATGTTTCGACATTCTCTGGAAGATAGATGGATGTCTGTTCAAACGTTCGTACTGACGTTGTAACGCTCCATTTTGATCTTGCAAAGTTGTATTCTGTACAAAAATTTCGCTTGGTCTAGCATCTGATGCCATTTTTCTTTCCTATGGTTGCTTATTTTACTCCAAAATAACACTCATCGTTAATATAAAGCTTTAAACTGTTCTATTTTAGAGGACACGGTTATGGAAAGTCGCCCTACGTGATAACTTTCGACAAATCAGAGGCATACAAGGAAATATTTTTAAACTAAAAAATGTTTAGAGACAATTCATTGTAAATAACACCTTTTTTTCTTTTTAAAAGTTACTATACACCTAATTTGAAACCTTTTGTAGAGTATCTTGTTAATCAGGGAAGTTCTTTTTAAAGGTTTTGTATCAGCGACAGTTTACAAAAGCATAAATCCATAGCATTGGTTACTTGCTTGTAAGATGATGAATTAATTTCCTATTGCATTGATGTGTACGTGACTATAAAATAACTATTTTCATATTTTGAATAAAAGAATAAAAAAATAAATCAATAAAATAATTTTTATTTCATGTAACGATCTTCATTAAATGGTGGATAATAAGAGAAAGATGAAGTACACAATTGAGCCGCGTCACAACAAAACCGACATAATGGGTTCGCGACCAGCATGGATCCAGACCAGCCTGCGCATCCACGCAGTCTGATCAGGATCCATGCTGTTCGCTGTCAGTTTCTCCACTTGTAATAGAGTTGGTAGGCGAACAGCATGGATCCTGATCAGACTGTGCGGATGCGCAGGCTGGTCTGGATCCATACTGGTCGCAATCCCACTATGTTGGTTTTGTCATGACGCGGCTCAAATACATGTATGTGGCGCCGTTATATGTCGCAACGCCGTTAAATGTCGCACTTACCGCTAAATGTCGCACCATTGCCGCTAAATGTCGCAACCGCCGCTAAATGTCCCACAATCATTTGCCGCTAAATGTCGCAATGTTAACGTTAAATGTCGCAAGAATTTCCCATACCGTTAAATGTCGTACTGCCGTTAAATGTCGCAAGATGTAAATTCAACACATGCTTTTTCGTGGTTTATCAGAAATATATCAGTGAAAATTAAAACTGGTAATTTCACTGTTTTCAAAACAGTAATACCACTTTGACTAATTTCACTGTTTTGAATTTAACCCCTTTACGTTGTTTTTAAGTGAATATCCACGTACACAGAAACTGGGTACAAACTTTACGTGACGTTCGTAAATGACGTCACGTTGTTTATTTTTTGCGCGCTTTTCATTCAGTATTAGGTTTTAATGTCTTTTAAAACGTTTCTTTGCATGTAATAAAAAGAAAATTTGTTTAGTTTAGTGTAAGATCGAAATATATTTCACCTTGTGAACACCAAAAGTTCATATTTCACTCGTGGCTGCGCCACTCGTGAAATATACCTTTTGGTGCTCACTCGGTGAAATATATTCCGATCTTACACTGAACAAAACAAATATCCTCTATATTATTTTACTTTTTAACGCTCACATAGTTATTTTTTTACTGTAATTGCCATTTAACAAAAGTATCTTTGTTTTAATGAACTTAAATATCGAGGTTTTGAGCTGCTATATACTAGTAAGTAATCTTGACGCTAGAAAGCTTATTCTAAAAAGATAAATTGAAATTAATTAAGTATTTTTCTTTTTTTCTCCCTTTTTTTCATTTTTATAACCCGATTGGCCCAAACAACCTTTTTAAAAGGTATTTATGATATTGGTCCGCTACAGAATTCGGTTTAAGTTAATTTCATTGATTTGAAGACCTTTTTTTTTTGCCTAATTGATAATTTGAATCACTTAGGATAACACTTAGCAATATTTAAGCCCCGCCTATAAAGTAAGCACGAAATGTCTGATAAAGCGTTTATCCATCCTGATTGACTACATAGTGTAGTGGGAAGATCAGTGTCCCTTGAATGTGGAATGTCAATGATTAAATAGTGCCAATATGCTTAATCCTCCTTATAAAAATATAATGTATGTCTAAAAAATGGAAAAATATTTTAAAGTCCTTCAGGAACATATTGGGGAAATGACAAAAAATAAACCCGGACTGGGGCTGTCAATTGAAGAATTTTCAAACTATCACTTATTGTTATATATCACAATGAATCGGAAACTATATACCATATAAAATTGATAACGCAAATAGCTTGTACGTAACAGCGATTTAAAAAAGCATGGCAACGCACACCGGCGCAGTATAAATTTGCGCTGACGTTTAAGCGCTTGAGTTTAAACTCTTTTATTTTTACGCTATATCGTCACAGTATTTTTGCAATGACCTGTATATTTTGGCTCCTCTCCTAACAAGTCATTTAATAGGTTAAAGATCAAAATCTAGGGAAATATGCCTATTTGGATATTAAATCTGCATTCATCCTTTGCAGGAACATTAATTGCTTGAATAAATAAACATTTGCCATTTTAAAGGATCGGGTTGCACTATTTTCATTTTCAACGTCAAAAAATAATTTCTAAAACAATTTTATAGATAATCCCGTTCAAATCGCAGTAGTTTAAACGTATGAACTTTTCTGTTATTAGGGTTAGGATTTTGATTTTTCTTAACATTATAAACATGTGAGTTAAAATTTAGGTTTTACATATTAAGTGATTGGGGAAATCGATGCCGAAAATAAACCAATCCGAAAATTCCTCAAGCATAATTTGCACAAAATTCATTGGGGGTCCTTTAGTGTGAGCAATCAAGTTTTGCAGTTTTCCCTTACTAAATGCAAAAGAAAAAAAAAAGAAAAGAAAAATTAGTAATAAAAATATTATGATAATTTAATAAAAAGAAAAATAAACAATATGAATCGCCCAATGGGTATTTGATGCGATTGCTCAACGGGGTTTCGTCGTCTCAATGTTAATGTGTTTTAGGTTGGAGGTTTTGAATTTTTACATTTTAAAGGTGATCAAATTGGTAATTAACGGCATGCTAATGGGGAGGAATAGCATTTCTGAGAAATTTCTTTTGAGAAATTTTCTTTTCAAAAGAATTCGTACCAAATGGAATTGTTGCATGCATATGTCTGTTAGGCATAATAAAAAATGAATCTATTAAATATTAATACTGCTGAGAAATAAGAATTTTTCAAATAGACAAAATATATGGATCCATGAAGAATAATGAACGTGTAATGAACGACTAACCACAATAGGCATCCGAGGCTTCCCTCCGTAATACCATTAAGCATTTCTTCAGATATTCAACCGGAAGTAGAAAGAGTAGTTAATTATCAATTAGTTTCGTCACCCTCGGCATAGTACAGAAAATTGGAAATTTGAGTGATGTGTTAATTTTCGGTTCTGTTAAGTTTTAATATAGCCACGCCATTTATAAATGGCTACCTGCTTTTTGCAACAATACGCACGTCACTAACGTTGTTTGCATTGCCTCAATTACATAATGAAAACTATATAGCCTTGTTTATAATACGGAGCAATTCAATTGTGTGACAGAAGCCATATCGAGGTTTGAAGATACTAGTTGTGACTAGAGATTCAACGTTAACTTACGTAAAAAATTAACAATTACTTACGAAATATTTATACCTTCAGTTTGAAGAAATTCTCAAAAAATATTTTTTCGTCACGCGTTACTGACAATATCCAAGTTTCCATCTTATAACAACTTACTAAAAAAGTACATGTTTGGCGCTACAATGATATATTTATTAATTAACTATAGGCAAAATGTCCGTTTTTTTACCGCACAGACATGATCTAGAGTGTATTGGTAGCTTAAACGACAAAATAGAAAAGGAAACGTATTGATAATATACAACTTGTATCTTTTAATAGATATCCCAAATACAAACGATAAGGCATTTTCATGTCATTTAATTTAAAGCAGCATGTAAAGTTTTCATGAAAATTTTGATTTTTTAAAAAAAGTAAAATATTGTCGAGTGAACAAAGAAAAATATTTTTTTTCAACATTGGATACAGCACTTACAGCCCATGTAAATCAGCAAAATAAAAGAGGTCAAAATATGCAAAAATAACCCTCATTGCGTTAGTAACGCAGTAGAAATATGGTGGAAAATACTGCAAAACATATTTGCATATAAAGATATTACTTAAGTTTGAATCTTTAATTGTTGTTATAAATCAAAGTACTTTTCTCTTGTTTGATTTTCTTTGAAATATTTTGATTTCATCTGGAGGCGTGCAGCTTTATTGTAAAATGCAAAAATTTTATAAGCATATGTTTTTAAATAACATTAAATCCAACTCATTTAGAATAGGGTTTGTATCCAGTTTGAGTAACCTTGTTGTACTTACATGTATTAAGTAAAAGGTAGATAGCCGTCAAATATTCGTTCAACTCGTATGATTCTTGTACAATATATGTTGGAAAAAATAATAGGCGCTTTATGAAGCGTATATTTTTACAATATGCACACAATTAGATTTCAAAATACGCCGAAACGTCATGAGCCATATTGACGTTGTCAGAAAAATGACTTCATTTATATCACATTTATCTGTGCAATCACAAATCATATGTCACTTGTAAAAAGAAAAAACTCGCGTTAAAATTAATGCCGTCGGAACGTCACGAAAATTCGATTAATAAGAAATTGGTGTCAATAGTAAGTCGAGAAACTGTCTAAAACATAAAAGGGATAATGGAAAAATGAAAAGGTTAAGGTAGCCACAGCACAGTTTTTTTATTATTAAAATAACTGATTAAAAAAGGGTATTGAGAAATTGAAAAAAAAAAAGAAAAATAAGGGAGAGGCAGAAAGAAGAACTTTTCAAGGACGTTTGGTGACGTCAATTGCCGAGAGCGACGTTGAAAAAGTGACAGGCGATTGACTGCGGACATTATAAACTATGTTCGACAGTAGCTACGGGACTGTGTAATCAACTCTTACTAAAGGAATTTAAAAAATAAATATTTAATGCAATTATTATCACAATGGCCATAGCTTTTGGCCAGAATCGGTCGTGATGGATTTC
>NW_026865071.1:0-37369 GCF_026571515.1 Ruditapes philippinarum
AAAAAAACCAAAAGTTCATATTTCACTCGTGGCTCGTGAAATATACATTTTGGTGCTCACTCGGTGAAATATATTCCGATTTTACACTGAACTAAACAAATATCCTCTATATAATTTTATTCAACTCGTGCAATGAATTCAGTATTGAACTCGCACTCATTCAATATCCTCTATTTGATGATCAACATTATTTTTTTAACTAAAAACTAAATCACCGATAGCTCCGCCCTTTCGCTCTACAAGATGTCTACACCTTGTCAAGTTTCTAACATGTCACATTTAGATAATCTAAATAAATGGCCCTTCCAACATATAATCAGGCACATTTTTTACTGAAATGTCACAGAATTTATACCTTTATCTACAGTAAGACTATCGTGTTTCTTTAAAATATGTGAAAAGAAAAACAGCGAGGAAAACGAAGCAATAAGGTAAAAACATTGTAGTTAATGGAATGTGTACATCCTTTTCAAATAAGTGGAACATGTGAGAAAAAAACATCAGAGATTATTAACTGATACAAATTCGTTATTAGCTTCAAGTTATTCACTAACATTTAAAATCCCTATTGATTAGCTCATAAATTTGAAAAAAAAAAACAGTTCATTTTTTTTTTCTGTGTATCAATTTAGGTTTACAGGTGGAGGGGGTCCATTTTCAATGAGTTTTCCAGCCAAAAAATGTAATCATTGTATTTTAATATCAAGGATTGTTGATGCAGTTCATTCCTATCAAGTGAAAGAAAATAATGTTTTGGTTACTTTTTCTAGAAAATATAAAGTTTAAAACAGTCAGCAATTTATAACAGATATTATTCTTAGAGTTAAAAGATATAAAAAAAAGTTACTTATAATCATTTGTCTCTACATGCGTGCCCCACATGTATTATCTATGTAATAAATTAGTTGATTGTATCCTCACATTTAGAAACACCTGACCTCGCTGGCATTGTTTTGCTAACCTAGATATTTTACAATTCAGAGTGCAAACCACACCTCTAACTCCTACCTAATATAATCAGGGCTGGGAATCAAAACTGCGTCGTATCCTACAAAATGTAAACAAACGCCGCCATCTTGGAACGAAAAACGTATGTTTTTGTTTATAACTCTTTTTGTTGGAAATGACTGAAAACAAGATATATGTATTAACACGCTACACTATTTTCCGCTTCGTTCGGTATATGTTGCTTGCACAACTATTTTGTAAAACAAAAGTTATAGCGAACTTGCAACTCGAAGCGAGGCAGAATTTTTATGAAAATGTGTGGATACGACGCAGTTCATATTGCTTTATCTATCGTTTTTCCTTCAAATCAATTATATATTTGTTTCACAGTTCACCATAAACTTCGAAATATAATTTTGCATCATTTACTAAAATTTTATTAAAAAGAGATGTTTATTTTCTAAGAAAATAATGATTTTTACGAAATGATACGACGCAGTTGAAAATAAAATATGATACGACGCAGTTGTATTTTTGGCAGTCTTTTCAACAGGGATAAGTTTGGCAATATATTTCTATTTTATGGAATAATCACTTGCGCTAGATAAAAACCCAGATCATTTGCGGTGTAAAGCAATGTTCTGTTGATTATTTAGAATACAATGTGTCATATCCAATATAACATTTACATTGCGGAAGCTACTTTTCAGTTAAACATGAACATGTTACCTTATTGAGCATAATATCTGAAATAATTTCTTATATTTTCCTGTATGTTCAATATTATCCCTAATTTTTTTCGCAAAAAAAATGTAGAAATCTATTAACTTAAATTCATTTTGGCTAGCTACGCTCTAAGTTAACTGTGGTTTTGCATGTTCTGGGTATTGACTGCTTTTTTGTGGTTTCTTTTCAAACTTACACTCTACACATTAGCTTTACTAGGGGCAAGGACCTCAGGTGCGCCTCTGTGCATTATTTCAGGCAAAATGTTGTACCTGCAGAGAACCGTCGACATTTTGAAACTAGCTTGATAGGTTTTCCACACAAAAGAATAAAAAGTCTCTGGTGGTTTTCGAATTCATAGCAGTTCAGTTCAAGTGATTTGAATTCAGTAAACATAAACAGCTCGGCCTCGGTCGGACACACCTGTCTGATTTGTTTTTTCAACAAAATTTGTTAACGTCAGCTGTACAAATAAGCAGCTTTTTTATTAACTTCTGACGTGAAGTTTTAAGATTATAAATATTTGAAATAATTATAAAGAGAATAAAATTTAAATTTCTTATTTCGGTATTAATAGCAGAGAAATTTTCAATGTAAACAGGGGGTAATCCTCTGTGAAGTCATTTTCTGAAAACTTTTGTTTAAGTTTTCAGGCAATTCATTATCAATAAAAATCACACTTTAGTATGAAGGTATGTTAAGATGTCATGTCTCTAGTCTGTTGAAAATTCGATACGATAATCTGGCATTTTCTGTTCAATATTGTGAAAACTTAATAATTCTTCAATACTGTTGAAAGATCATGTCTGCCTATATCTGTATCAAATTTATCGGTGCATAGCGTAAAATACCTTTGCAAAACGGACACCTTTTTTACAAAATAATTTGTAGTTGTATCATATGTAACTCGATTTTGAAAAGTTTTTTGATGGAGAAGAATGATACTCAAGTGCAAGTATAGAAAATACATTCCGTAGACATTTCCTCATCGGCGATAAAGAAACGCAGGGGTAAAGTTCCGCGGCGCTGAACATAAAATGACTAAACGGAACGCATAACCTACTTGCAAAAATATATTGTAGCTTAACCATTTATAATATTATTTTAAAAATTTAATGTTCAGTTTCAAAATAATAAAGCTCATCTGTCCTCGTCGATTATTAAGAAAATGAATACAATAAAATTGGCACGTAAAAGACAAAAGTAATAACGGAACTGACGGAAATTATTGCTCATTACAAGTAACAACGGTAGGCATGCAATTTGCGCATTCCCGATAGCGAGAGACCTTTTCAAAATTTGTAATTTTTTCTCTTTTTTTAAGAAAAAAGTCATTCCTTATTAATACAGGGTCCAGTGGAGGTTACACTGGAATATTGAATTTTGTATCAAAAATAGTAATCACTCCCATTTCGAACTCACGTGAACAAGTTTATTAGCATGCTAAGGCAAAAGTAGAACACGTACGTTGTCATATGGGTGTGCGATCACGTGTTTCAATGTATATTGCATTTGAAACAGCTTTTCGGAATTTGTAGATGATTATGATTAGTACTAAAATGCGACCGAAAAATGCAGCCTTAATAGAATTGTATTACATTTCCATTTTTATGAAACCAATGAGTGACCTCTGCTTTTGACTTAAGTTGTAAACAAGAAATGTTGTAGGACGTTATTGGCATACCTAGCACATAATTCAAATAGTTTAGCCAATATTCAGCCTGCAATGAAAATACAACTGCGTCGTATCATATTTTATTTTCAACTGCGTCGTATCATTTCGTAAAAATCATTATTTTCTTGGAAAATAAACATCTCTTTTAAATGAAAGTTTAGTAAATGATGCAAAATTATGTTTTGACGTTTATGGTGAACTCTGAAAACGAGTATATAATTGATTTGAAGGAAAAACGATAGATAAAGCAATATGAACTGCGTCGTATCCTCACATTTTCATAAAAATTCTGCCTCGCTTCGAGTTGCAAGTTCGCTATAACTTTTGTTTTACAAAATAGTTGTGCAAGCAACATATACCGAACGAAGCGGAAAATAGTGTAGCGTGTTAATACATATATCTTGTTTTCAGTCATTTCCAACAAAAAGAGTTATAAACAAAAACATACATTTTTCGCTCCAAGATGGCGGCGTTTGTTTACATTTTGTAGGATACGACGCAGTTTTGATTCCCAGCCCTGATAATGCATTATTGAAATTTGTTAGACTGGTTAGACGACTGATTAAGTAAATTTTATTTAGTTAGTACACATTAATGAAAGTTAGACTAAGCAGATATTTGAAAAATACTACAATGTGATTGGACAAAAAATAATGTTGATCATTAATGTTAAATGTTTTGTGCAAAAGATTACCATATAACTATGATTAAGAAAAAAGTTATTAAACTAATTCACTTTCATCATTGAATTTGCGAACCGCTTGCACTAATTTGAATTCTAACACGACCCGCATTTTTCCCTATTGAACATAGAAGAACCGAAAGTGTGTATTATTATGCAATAGAGTCACTGTTTGACGTTCCATATTTAGACGTGTGACGTAATCATTGTACATGTGACGTAACCACTATGAAATCCGACGCGCTGACAATAAGTACGGAAACAAATCAGGCGCAATTTTGCCTAATAGCAGGTACGGCAGCATTTATTTGTTTATGTCGTGTTAGAATCGAAATAATATATCCAAATCGGTGATTTTATCGCTGGATAACATCACTGTTGGTCGTTCGGATGCGCAACATTATATCACTCGGGCTACGCCCTCGTGATATAATTCCTCGCATCCGAACTCCAAACAGTGATGTTATTGAGCTATAAAATCACAGTTTGGGATATATTATTTCTTAAATATACAGTACCCACTGAACAAGTTATATGATCATTTTAATCAATAAATATAAAATATTTGAACCTATCACTGAACTTAAAACCTACTAAAACTTGGAAGATCAGCTTCTGTAAGGAATTCAGGCTTTACATCACGCCAGGAGACTTTATCCAGTTGTTTCGTCAGTGCAGATAGTGCAAACGGAAAAAAAGAATCTCACGTCCGGTAGAACATCACCATCAACATGCGGATTACAAGTGCGCTGTTCAAGCACCTATAACACATGTTGTTGTTAGTTACAAAAACAATAATTTCGTAGCTAAATACATTGTTTTAAAACATTGAGTCTTTATTACAAACATGGGAAATTGTACAGGGTTGAACATAAGGTGAAAGCTTTCATCAAATAATGATTATATTTTTATCACATAACGCAAGGCGAAGGAGAATAATAATCCAATTTACTTAAAATGGTATTGCATTAGTGTAACAACACTTAGACGTTACGTCATTTGCGATATATACATAAAATTCTAACACTTCTCGTGATTTTATCACTCTACCCTTAGAAGAAAAAAAAACAGTTTTCAAACTGCCAATAAACACTGGTTAGGGACTACTTGTATATGTGGCTTTTATGTTTTCTCCCTCAATTTTATAGTTTATGAAGCCTTTTAAAGCAAGAATAATAACGCATTTTATTGATTTTTTCCGTTCTTATAATGTTTTCGCTTCATATAATGCTGAAATAATATCTCACATACACTAACGCCACAAGTTAAGAAAAACATACCGATTTATAATTTTTTAACAAAACGGCGCCAATCCGTAAGCAGCGAAATGACGTCATCCTAAGTATACAACACATTCATAAAATATGTATTGACGTCATTTCAAACATTATATGTTATTTTGGTTTTGGAGTGATATAAAGAGAATACCATGCTAGTGTCTGATATTATAAAATTTATCAGGCAAGGCTAAGAAAAAAAAAGAAGGGCGAGGCTCTGCCGAGCTCTTCATTTTTTTTCGTGCCGAGCCTGATAAATTTTATAATATCAGACACTTGTTTGGTATTCTATTTATCATGTTGTCAATTTCAATTGTTGTTTGATTTTTTTTATTTTAATTGTTTTTATTTTCAGAACTGTTATATGTTAGTAAATATGTTTTATGCCTTTGTTATTGTCGGTAAATAGCTTATTAGCTAATGTTTCTTGTAATATGTAAACCGACTTAAAATAAAGTTTCTTGTATCTTGTATCTTGAAGCAAAACCCTATCCAGAACCTCTGGTGTTCAGACGGCGTGCAATAATATGTGAAATGTCAAATCAAAAAGAAATAGTCCTGAATGTTTTAGTTAATTGTAAGTGACGCGTTCATATTCAAAATTTCTATTCGATTCAAAGTTTATCAGTTAAATATTTCCAACCCAGTAGCAGGAAAAAATATTCCATTCTTTTTATTTCATTTCGCAAATTTCGCATATTTTTGATATTTTGGTTTCATGTCGCCATCTTGAATTTACCGACGTATGGACTACGAACGTTGAACGAGCGTAATCGATAGATGAAAATTGGATAAAATGTCTGGGTTAAATGGATTTATCAATTCACAAAATAAGATTACGTGTTTTTATTCAATATCAAGCGTTTCATGAGACATATCAGTGTTACAGTAATGAACAGGATATGAGAAAACAAAGTAAACAAGATTTGAAAATGTCGTTGAACAGTGTTGAACAGCTGATTTCACGGAAAATGGAAATTTTAAGTTTGCCAGTTCATCTTCAAGTGTTTATATTTTTTAAAGTGAATTTACCGACTTGAATAAACATTCAGGTTGTTGACATGCAATACTGCGCCATAAAATATGGAATTTAAGCTGTTGCTGGATAAAGCAATCTGCTGTGATGAGTGGATGGGGTAACAGATTTGGCCAGGATTCATTTTGCCATGTGACTCCGTTGAAACTGCAGAATGAGATATGGAAATGGACTCTAATGACTTATTTGTAACAGTGCCAGTTTGATCTGTAAAAGGCGATGGAGAATCTGACCGTGTAACTGTAGCTGATGGTCCAGTGGATGGATTGCGGACTGATAATTTATTAAAAAAGTGTGAAGCAATACAACAAAAAAAAATAAAACAGTAACAATTTTGTTTTGTGTTTTTAATATGTTTTATTTCATCGTATCAAAATATGTAGTATTTGTAGTATCCAATTCAAACAGTAGACCGGAAATGACCTGAACAAAGTAGTTCCGTCAAGGTCAAAATGTGTATTGATGAGGTGTCTGATAAAGCTTGGGGTGACTGTTTAGGTTACCTCTTCGTCACAACATGACGTCACATAAATACATGACGTATTTTTCCCGTACTTAACGAATGTAAACAAGACAAAAGGAGTAGTCTATTGAACGCACTTTTTTGTAATTAATATCAAGCTTTCACAAGGTCATATTTGTTTTCGATACTGATGGTAATATGTATCATTACTTTACTTTGGTAAATATTTATCATTTGACAGTTACAAAGTGCTTTTAAATCGGAATTTACACCGCGTAAAATCGAACCGTACGCGCATCACCTCAGCGCATGTTGTTTACAACGTTGGGTACCCAACGGGGAAATTTAGTGTGTATATTACCCGTCTGGCTCGGTTATATCAATTTCTTTCGGGTGATCAATATCCAATCAAAAAGGCGGAAAAAATCTGGAAGGGTAATAAACATGAATGATTAATCAAACACTGATGTAAGCACAATATTATCCAGTCTGAGACGTAAGGAAGATATAAAGTTACGATCAAATTGCTTGTGCAGATCAACTGAAATAACATTGTACTCAAATTCAAAAAGCAAAATTTCACAGAAAAATTGTATGTGAGAAATTCATCAGTTATATTTTATCATAAAATGTAAACATTTACCTACAAAACCACCATTTTACGGTCATTGATTGATTAATGCTGTCTTCATCCTAATCGCAAAAACTTCAAATATATTTAGATTGTTTGAAATCTTTTATTGAAAACGCAGCTTGATTATTATATAATTCAAATACAATGCGAGAAAGATAGTGTCAAATGCACTAGCAATTCGACAACCTTATTAATTGCACTGTAATACTAGGTATTATCTGTTTATATTGTATGTGTTTACATGGACAAACTAAAAAAAGCACGGGTAAGAATTATACATGGCACATTTAACAAATATAATGGAACTCATGCAGTACTATATTTTTATCATGCAATTTGACAGATAAACTTAGTTATGTAATCAACAGATAAATACAGTATAAGCGTATACTAGAGATTGGCAGACAGGACAAATGTCTCTTGACACAGCTTCCTAAACATAGTTTGTGCATTCTCTTATTCAAATTCAATAGATTTAGCAAGAACTTTCTAGATTTAAATAAATTTAATTTTCGCTATCAAAGTATTTAACCGTTCCTGGATGAAACATAATAAAATAAATGAAAGTAAATCCTTGTTAAGAAGTTCATCATTTTCCGTATGTTCATATTACTTTTTATAAAGTGAATATACGTGTACATATATACACCTGTCCTGTATACAGTACATGTATTTATAATCAGCAGTAATTGATATACATGTATGTTTTTTACAGAAAAAATATGTATTTGAAGATTTTATTTCTCATTTTTAGTGTTGTTGAAGTTTTCGTGACTTGTGAACTTTATGATAGCCATTTTTGTATAAAACAGTGCGAAAATAACATAAGAGCTAGTAAGCCGTTCGTCCTGTATTATCAAAATGCGTAGTATACATGAATTTATTTTCCAATGAATGCATAATAAAGAGAGTTCTGGAATAAGGTTGCTGGTTCGAACCCGAGAGGCCATTGTACATCGCAAATCAGTCTTATACGAGAAGAAAATACAACAATTTATGTTATAACTTTTTTATTTCTTTTGGCGAACAATTTCCATCATGACTGGGTATAAAAACAAATTTTAGAACTTTATATATACACATCATATTTGCCCCGACAACGGTCGCAAATAGAAATACGTTATGTTAAATTTCAGCCAAAAAGGGGCTCGAAGAATGAGAGTACCTTCCGCCAAAGCGGTTTAACATAACGACTTAACCCAGCCACGTTGCAAAACTAAAAAAAAATAATATTAGAAACATGATTTATATGATATATATATACATGTATACTTTAAGGAATTACTAACAACCAATACAGTCACTAATCACATCGGGAAGATAGGACTGTTGAGTTTCCTGAATGAATAAATTGCTCCGGAAATACTATTCAGCATAAGGTGGTAACCAGTGGGCGACAAGTGTGTATCGTCGTACCTAAAGAACATTGGGGCGAGAGTTATATCCGGGTATTTTAGGTAGTGACCCCCGCCATTTATGACATAGGTGGCTTTTGAGCTGTTTATACGTTTTCTTGCCCGGTCAGCGTGATATACATCCGGCATATAACGCCATGATCGCCTTGGTAAAATCTGTGACCAAATTATTTATTTTGGAAACTTACTTCTGATATTATCTATAATTATTTTGAGATCCGCAATAATAGCAGCAGATGTTTTAAGGCCTATATCATTGCCTCCACAATGAATAAGAATATAAGTCGGGGGATCATTCTGCTTAAAGGAAGTTAAGTAGGCTATACTTTGTTCCAGATCCTCGATTTTCATACCACCCATATGTTCCCATACAAGATTACCACCAATAGTTTTCCGTAACCCTAGATTAACGCCGTCTGGTCTTGAACACAGTCTCTGATATGCACCGCTTATAATGGAGGAACCAATTATCCAGACATTAAAGGAACATGAAAATTTGGAGCTTAATCGTCAATATTTATGTATAGGAATCCGACAACGGTCTACCTATACAGTGATAGCAAATGTTACATTTAAGTTGCCAAAAGCGGATCGCCGACCAATAACAACCTTATATATGGCGTTTGAGTTAAGAATTTATACCATCAATCGATCTGGTATTATTATCATAATTATATTTGTCACATTATCATTATCATTCTGCAATCATATTATCATTTCGTCATTATATTTATCAAACCTATCATTATACTATTGCAAACGACTATCATAATATTGTCGTTATCATCACGTAATCATTATCTTTATCAAATTATCATTAGTCTGAAATTATTACCATAACAACACAGACATTATGATATTATTGTCAAAACAGTCATCATTATCTTTATCAAATTATCATTCATTTTCTGAAATTATTATCATAGCAACACAGACATTATGATGTTATTATCATCATGTCCTCATTATCTTTATCTAATTATCATTATTCTGAAGTCATTATAATAACAACACAAACATTATGGTGTTATCTTCGTCATTTCACCTTTATCTTTATCACATTATCATTTCTATTTAGAAACCATTATTATAACAACACAAACATTATGATTTTATTATCATCATATCATCTTTATCTTTATTATTTCATCTTTATCTTTATTATTTCATCATACAACTTTATCTTTATTATTTCATCATACAACTTTATCTTTATTATTTGGCATTTGGCAGATCCTTCACAATATCTTTATAATTTTGAAAAATTTGTAACTGCTATCACTTAACTGGTTTAACCTTCGGGACTCATATTATAAGACGTATTGTACGCATAATCACATCAGACAACACGTAAGCTATCTTTAAATAGAATCTATATATATATATTTTTTTTATTAATGCAAAACAAACATGAACTGGCGTGAAGAATTAAATAGTATGAACTACTTATTTATGTGATTAGCAAAAAAAAGGTTAAATGAACCGACAACGGCTTCAGGAAAAACCCACAGTATTGTCTGAAATTAACGAATATAAGACTTATAAGGTCATATAAGACACCCATCTCTATACATCCCTGAAGCCAGCCCTATCCTAAAAGAATGAGACCTTATCTTGCTGTTATCCAGACCAATGAATTTAACAGCCTTTTTGAGAACAGCATTGAACTGGTAAGAAGTCAGAGGAGACCCATCAAAATGGCAAAAAAGGTGGTCAGTATTATTTTGGCACTGACGATAGTTAAGATAAGAGTGAATATTATCATAACAAAACTTGTTTTTTCCCTCAATTTCGATATCGAGAAATGTGCCACGACCTCTTTGATCAGTTTTCGAATGTTTCATGTATAAACGTATTTTTGTCCCCCCGAACCCATAGTAATGTCATGTATTGACAGGAAATGATTTGATGACCTCTTGTTGCGTGAAGTGAATTCACTCACTCTAAGGAGTGCAATACATGCGAGTGAAAATGCAGCTGCAAATAGCATGTACTCGTACCGAGAGCGACAGACACTTTGTAACGCTGAAATTAACTTTTTAATATGTCATCTGTTATAGGCTGACGTGTATCATTAGACCCTCTTGTTCGTCTTAAACCTTCAAGCATACGTTTCACCTTAAACTTTTTTGTGTCATCAACCATATCGTGAAGCTTAGTGACATAACTTATAGCAGATATGTAGCTATTTATTGTCTTATAGGCGTACTGTTGCAAGGACATGAAAGCTATTTATTCTGTTATCTGATGCACTGTTGGAGGCCATTGCAGTGATACGCCTATCATACTACAAAAGTTTGAGAATGAAGATATTGCAGTGTTATATTGTTTATGAGTATTTTCCGCCAATGATACATAAATAAGTCTATCTATTTCTGGCTTAAGAGACGTAGAAAGGCCGTTGGTATACTGCATGGCTGTTTTGCTGCATTTTCTGGTAATTCCTGATACAGCCTTGCCCACTGAAAGCGACTTATAGAATCAGCGATTGTGTTTAACTTTGTGCTAACATGTTACCTTTGAACTGAATATTATTTTTGTAGTATGGAAAGCATTAAAGGTCTAATCAGATTCATAACCCGCTTGTTTTTGACGATTTTTTATTCAAAATATGAACTAAAGACTCATTATCAGACCGAAACATAACCTTTTTGTTTTTCATTTCATTGCCCCATAACTCGAGAGCTAGAACAATAGGCACGAGTTCAAGATATGTAATGTCCTTAAAAAATAAACTCCTCCAGTGGGCTGGCCACTTAAAAGGCACACCACTGACCTTTAAAGTAGCAGTCACAACCCAATTTTTTGTTGCCGGAGGCGTCAGTGTAGAGTTCAATAAATGTATTCTCTGACCAATTCTTCTCATTAAACATGGCGAGTCCGTTAAATTCAGAAAGGAATGTGAGCCAGGTCATGGCGTCATCGCGCATGTCCCTGTTTACACGTATAAAATGAAAAGATTTTTTAACCTTAGACATAGAATCATAAAATCTTCGCAAGAAAGCTCTACCAGTAGGAATAGCCTTTCAAAGTTATTTTTTTTGAAGATATAAGCCGCAAAAGTTCGTCTTTAGCTTTATTTATTTTGTCTGAGGGTACGTGAATAGTTTGATTCTCCGCATTTATTTCAAGCCCCAAGTAAGTAATAGTTTTTAAAGGACCTATCAACTTATCTGGACACAGAGGTACGCCAAGATCTGAACAAACGTGTTTGAATACATTAAAGAGTTCCAGACATGATTCAAAACTATCGTCTGCCATAAAAAAATCATCTAAGAGATGAGTCAAATTATTTTTACCAGATTCTTTTTTAACAAGCCATTCTAAAAAAGAAGCAAATTTTTCGAAAATGAAACAGGCACAGGCGGAACCCTGAGGTAACATTTTTTTGCACCCAGTAACCCAGATCTGATTTAATACAAGTAAGTCAAAGTCACCTGGCCAGACAGGACACAAGTTAAAAGCTGATTTTATATCAGCTTTGCAACAGACTGCATTTTTTTTTCCTATACATTGAACAATTGATACTGCTTCGTCGAATTGTGCATACTTGACATGCCGATAATCTGGTTCGATAAATTCATTTACGCTGTTATTTTGGCGGGAAATGACAAATTTGTGATAAGTCTCCAGTCACCAGAGCGTTTTTGGAACGAGCCCAACAGCATTAATTTGCAAATTTGAAATAGGTGGTTGCTTGAATGGTCCGACAATCCAGCCAAATGTTTTGTCCTCATATAATTTTTTATTTAAGACTCCTGGATTTTGTTTAGCTGACGCGAGATTATCCGAGAAAACTGGTGCTCTTGGACCAGTATTATTTAATTTAAACCCATGTTTAAATCCAGATATATAAAAGAAGCATCGTTTATATTGTAACCTGTCAATTGTTTTTTAAGGGTAATTATATTAATTGGTGTTAAACCTAGGCCCCATAAATCTTCTGTTTGAGGAGAAAAACTTGGTACTGGAACTGTGGGAACTGTGGGGGAGTTGCCGAGACTGAAACGATTAGGCCTAGTATTTAATCTCGAAGCATCTTGTGAATACGTATCTGCTACTATTATTCTGCACTGTAATGCTGGGTGATTACCAGAGCATTTTATACACTTATGTGCAAAAGAACAATTTATGTTGACACAAAAGCCCTTATTATTAAAAGGAAAACACTTTTTCGAGAAAGGGAGGTATCGAAAGACCAACCGACTGAATTGGTTTGCATGGACAACATCCAGAGTTCTGGATCGATTGTCTCCCATCTTAAAGATTCGTTGACAGATTTTTTTAGCCTAAAGCTAGAGTCGTAGGCGGCCCAACCGATATGCCTGGTTGCTGCCTGTCGTATGTTTGCCATATATTGTAGCAAATTGCCAATTTCATCAGGATGCTTTAGTATATATATAGCAATAAAGATATGGAAACCATCTGTCCAAGATTCAATGTTTTCAATACCTTTGGGCGATTGTTCATTGGGACATAGGATCAGCTCACGATCCCCGGGAGATGCTTTGGTAGTTTAGCGCGGAGGAAGGTTGTCACGTACTGGTGTAACTCTCCAGGAACGATGGTTAGGAAACTACCCGCCTATATGACTGAAATACTGTTGGGAAAAGGCGTAAAATGAAACAAACAAACAAACACCATTTTCAAATTGTATTTTTTGTTTTCCTGCAGAATCTGGTTTAACTTTAGGAAGCAGATGATGTAATTCTATATAATTATTGCACCATATTTTCTCTTTGATAGATTGAGAAACATGGGCGGACAAAATAATGTTAGATTGAAAATTTACTTCACCTGAAGTTGGGGAAGAGTCATCAATTTGAACAACTTCTTGCCGTGGGTTCGGATTCGAGCCAGGTGTCCTCTGTGCTTGTCGTCTTTTCTCATTTACAGCACTGGCCAGTCTCACAGTTTCGTCCGCACGTCGTTTGGGCATTTTGATCAAGAAAAAACAACAAATTGTCTTATTATAAACAGCCTATAATATTGCCAGTATATAGATTTTAATGATCAATTCTTATGTTTATACTATATTGATAATAAGGAATAGTATAAATGTATAGCCTTTTCGGATAAACAAGGCTACGTGGTTATTTTCCCATTTTGTTTATTTAAAATTAAATCAAAGCGAGATTAATAAAGATTTATATAAGAAGAGCACTTCAATAGTTAACGTTTCTTATGTTTATACTATTGATAATTTGGAAAAGTTATAACTGTATTGTCCCTTTTGGATAAATAGGGCCACGTGGTTATTTTCTATTTTCGTTCATTTAAAATTCAATCAAAAAACGAGATTTATAAAGACTGACATATAAAGAGCACTTAAATAGTTAACGTTTAAAATAATAATTTAAACTTTACAATTAACATCCAAAAATTAAAACCTAATTTAAGATTTTTACAAAATATTAAAATATGATCAGCAGCTACCTTTCTCATAGAGTTCCAGAACGAAAAGGAAGCAGCGGGCTCGCGCAGCTCCTTATATATAGTGTTCTAAATATAGCTCCAAGACTGGGCATGCGTATTGATACGCAGTTCTACTGATCGATAAATTAAGAAATGTGTCATTCATGTAAAATAAAAGAGTTTAATCTTGAATGATTAAACTTTGATAATACAGTTCACATAATATTATATGTTTTAGTTAATCAATCAGAGAGATAACTATGAATTATAACAGTGACAGTGTTTAACATGCTAGTTATCGCGCTTAATGTAGAACACTCTCTTACTCCAATTTGAAAATAATGCAAGATCAACAGTGACGGATCATTGTATCCCTGACGGCATATCCTCGTGATATCATTACTTCTCAAAGCATGAGAAATTCGCAAACTTCTACGGTGAAACACACTATTTCTTTAATTAATTCGTCAATTTGGGTAGAACATTAGATATATTCCCGAGAACGCGTTTTGAATTCTATCTCGCTAGAAGATATAGATTAACACGTGATTGATAGAACATCAAATGATCTATTCAAACATCCAAATTTTAGATAAAACTTACAGATCATTTTCAGTAGTAAATATATAATTGTAGGAAATGTAAATAAGTTTGTTTTCATCAAATGAAGCAGTCAATTTTTTGCAAGAATGATTATACAAAAGAAACCTACGGTTGCTACAATAAAAGTGAGAGTGAAGAATATTGATGCTACTTTATCAACGGCGTCGACAACCATGCCCCAAGTGCAAGGGTTTTTTTCCGTGACAATTTTGGTCTCCTTATTCTTATCGTTCTTGTCATCCGAAGTTGCTTCTGTTTCAGTGCTTTCAATAGTATCGACGTTGTAAGATTTCAACTTTTTCCTACAGCATACTGTGCTAATTTTAACTAGAAACACAAGACAACGTGGTACAGTGGAGTCCTTGTCCATTAATTCCGCTTTTGTTAAAAGTACAGATAGAATTGTGATGATTGTTGACTGGGCAGTTTGAACTACTAGATATATCGAAAAGAGTGGTATCTTCTGGGAATTTGGCGGCATAACAGAATCTACAAGAGTTAAGTAGACAGAAAAAGCAAGGAAAACTGTAACCGCGTATCCTGATCTATCTTGCAAACACGAAAAGTCCTAAAATGGTGAGCAACAAAACTGGAAGAAATAATGTCAACATTGCGTGCTGGGGTTTCCGCTTTAACTTTAATTCATAAATAAGGACATCTACGTTAACTCTAGTGGAATTTTTTACACTTGTTTCTAAGATTTCCCATAAAGGGTTGGTATCGTAATAGCTCAACATCACATGATCAGGATCTGCAGTTAGTTTAATCTGCAATAAGGCAAAAAAACATAACATATTAGTGCATATATCATCCAAGGGCAATTTAAATTTGTTTCTTACGCCGATTTTTTTTACGTATTTTTGCCACTTAATCCTACATAGGAGATGGAATCGGTGATCTCTCGATTACAAATCCGATACTGTCCGGGATGGACAACTATGAAATTTATCTTTTACAACTTTAACAACTGAATTCATGTAAAATACTTAATGGTTTGGTAAATAGATAAATTTAGTGCATATATCGTGGTAGAGCCATCAATCTTTAATAACTTGTTTAAATGGTATACCCGGGCAGTTATATATAGAGATTCTATAAAAGCGACATTGCACAATCGTGAATATATTTTTTGATGTGAAGTCATTAATAGTAGGATACTACGTCTTCTCTCAATGATCCAACTCGGACCATGTTTTATTGAAACTCCGTCGACTAATTTAATAAGAAACAGTTACGAGTATCAAAATTAAATGCAACGCAGCATAGAATGGCTACAGTTTTTGAGGTCACTGTACGAAAATTTTGTAGATTTATTGCCCGATTAAGGCCTGAAAACGGAATAAGTTTTTTTCTCTGAATGCTCCCACTCGGACATTTTCCACAACCTGTAAGAAATTAGGTTTAAAGCCTTTATGAAAATTATTTTTTTACACATACCAGGGCATAAACCGAGTAATGTTTACATATTTTTCGTGATTGGTTTTAAATATTTCTATTCAAAAATCTTTTTAAAAAATGAAAAATGCTCCCAGATGGTCTCGATTGCAGAAATGCTCAAACTCGGACTGAGAAAGTTTGCTGTCTGCATATTTAAACGCAGTCTATGGAATACACTTTTGATACTATGAACTTTAAAGACACCTTTAAAAACATTCGTATTAAATTATCTTAAGCATGTATACAATGTATACATTAAAAATGTACCTTTTCACTAGACACCATTTCATTCTCTGTTCTCCTATGTTGTATGATTTATACATAGAATGTTCTTCAAAAGCACCAATGATAAATATTTAGAAATATAACTTATAAGACGTTTGAGCAAATGTGTCCATGCAATGTAAGATAAATTGACTTTTGAATAAAAATATTTGAAACAATATCAAAAAAGTGTGTAGACATTACTCGGTTTATGCTTTGGTATGTGGAAAGTAATTTTCAAGAAGGTTTACAATCTAAAGTGGGAGCATTCAAAGTTTTCAGGCCTAAAACAGGCAATAAATCTATAAACGTTTCTTACAACTATCTCAACGAAGTATGCGCTACATTATGTTTTGGTACTCTATTTCTTGTTATAAAATCGTGTTGACGAATTTTCTACAAAAAATGGTCCGAGTGGAAGCATTCAACATGTGTGCGATGACGTAGTATCCTACCATTGAACGTTAACATAAAATAGTACTGAAGGTAGTATTATTATGTGCGTTTATTTTTTTATCTTTAACAGTTGCTTAATCCAGTGTAGCTCTAAGACATAAACAGAATTTCACAAGTTTGTACATCATATGGGTAATAAGTCATGTCTATATCACACGACGTTTCAAACATCTGAAATATTGATACACATGTTGTCAGTTGAAGTTGGCGGCACATACAATGCAAAATTTACTACGATTGTATCATTACAAAACTTATGTGGTAAATATAGTACATTCTCCCATATTTTAAATTTAGGTTTTTATCTAGATTAGAAAATATATATTCGTATTATTCCTTAACAATAGACATGTTAATAGACTTATTTGAAGTCATGCCGCATTAATACATGATTAATTACAATGTACATAATATATTGTACAATCTAGTTCATATCAGGTGATTTGAGAAAATAAGGTATTCTAGGGAGTGATAAAATATACGTACCTCAAGAGGGTACCACCTAATCAAACCTTCATCATAATTTTCTACCATAATAGTTTTATGTCCAAGACTTTCATATGATCTAACTGAATTGGCTAGAACTATATCTGGCTTCCAAATATCGTTCTGAAAAAAAAAATTGTAACAACAGTATTTCCTTTCAAACAAGTATATCAATATTTTAAAACATCAACATTTCATTTTGTTTTATGAAATACACAGTGAAAACTACTAAACATTAAACAGTTGTGAGATAGGAATCCTGATGCCATGTTCTGAAATATATATATATTTTTTAAGGTCTGCCTAAGTTTTTCATAATGACGGGATACAACTTAGGCAGACCAAAATATATATTTTAATGACAGAATAAACCTTAGACAGACCACAATATCTATTCATGACTAAATACACCTTAGGCAGACCAAGATATATATGTTAGGCAGACTACATTATATAATATCTTAATTATACAAGTTGCTGATTGGATATACAGGAGAATATAGCTGACTGAGATCAATATAGTCTGAGGTGTCAGCCGAGGGTTATATACATATATATATCTAAGGAAGGGTATGCCATTTATCCCAAAGGTAACTTGTATTACGAATATATAACAATGCAAATTCTTATTAACGACAATTAACATTCAAGAATGTTAAAAACGCTACTTAACACAATACTGAATTTCTAGTGTTCCCAGTTCGATGCCAAGGTGTGCGATGAGGCATTGGATTGGGTTGCGTTCATTGAACGCTGCCTTTCCTTGTTGATATTGTTTATAATATTTTATTGTTTGTACGCTTCAGTTCCTTTGCAGATCACAATAAATATTTTGACAAAGCTATTCGGCTAGCTTATAAAGCATCGGTGGTTCTTCCCAGGTTTGTGCTTGAAATAATGTAGAGGGGCACCTGAGGTCTACCAGTAAAACTAGAACTTCCTGTCTAGTCATGTAAATACAAAAATACAGATTAAAATCAAAATATCTATATTAACATCATGGGCATTTTAATTGAAAGTATTTTTAAAGAAATTTTAAACATTTAATGTAAGCTGAGGGTTTTCTGGTCCTTCGAAATCATTGATGCTAGCACTAGTGTTGAGAATTGAGTACCGCTCAAGGCAGTGCTAGGGGACGTGAAGGATGTTGCACTTATTCATTATCCCTCGTGTAAAGACTCAATCAAATATGATGAACAAGATCAACAAGGAAAGGCGGCGTTTAACGCACGCAACCCCCACACGATCCAGTAACAAGAGCCAGTGGCAAGGTGCCCAGGAGGACCCCAAACTAAAACAGGGCAGGGCAAAGCATGTGCAGGTTAATCACTAAAATCATACATTAGAAGAAATAATTAGTAAATGATAAGGATCTTAAAGAAAACAATTAAATGATTGAATAATAGGCCCAAAAAGTGTCACCAAAACAGTATGAAACAACAAAGACATACATCTGAGGAACACAGAGGGGCGCCGCCTAGGAACGGTCAGTAGCATAAATACTGCTGGGGCGTTTAAACCGGTTAATGGTGCACCAAACCTCACTCTTAGCCCCACCATGTTCCTATAAACGAGACAGTGTAAATTAAATGAATCCCCGCCAAGTGAAACTCTAACAGTTGTCATGATTACAAAAGGTAAAATAAGTAAAACATCGAAATGCTCATGTAAAAACATACAAAAGAAAACCCAATAACCATAACAAAAGTTCTCCATGTCTTAGAGGAAGACAGAGCAACAAGAAGATCACCTACAAGGGCCCGACAGAAGAAGACGAACATTAAGGCAATTCCGTCCCAAAGGGCTTTAAGAACTGTCCATCATAGAGTCTCCCACTTGGTCCGTCAGATGTAATCAAATGAGGAAAGCGTAGCGTCCAACTGTGAATGGGTTGAACACTAAGCATGCGGTATGTCTTAAAATAGTAGGGCCATAACCCCTTTTAATAAAACGTTTAATAATTGTTGTAAAGACAACAGAAAAATTACAATGACCCAATATCTTAAAAAGTCTGTAAACAACATCCCCGTAAAAATCAGGCTGGCTAATGTGCTTTTAGATCAATATTGAATTTTGAAATTAAATAAAAGTTACGATTGTAAAATTTTGTAAAATATTTAAGTAATTTATAATAGCGGTAGCCCTGTTTGAGTAGCTTACCGGTAATGAAAATATTTCGCTCGTTAAAATCCTTTACGTTGCTACAAGCTCTAGCGAATCTAATTAACTGAGATATATAAAACCCGTAAGATGTACGTCTCTATCCAAATGTTGATTATTTACTATACCAAAATCAAAGTCATCTTTTTTATTATAGATTTTCGTGTGAATAGAATTGTTTTTAATAGTGATATGACTATCCAAAAATGATGTAGTTAAATTTCAAGAACTCGTTTTATTAAGTTGTAGGTCAGTAGGATAAATATTAGACACCATTTGATCGAAATTAGAATTATCTAAATTAAAAATGGCATCTAGGTATATGGAAGTGTTATAAAATGCTAATATAACATCTTTTTCTGTATTTTCAGAGAGACCTTACATAAAATCTCTTTCTAGCAATATAAAAACAAATCGGCGACCATTGGTGCACAATTAGTACCCATAGGAATCCCTATGATTTGTTTGAATAGGGTATTATATACCAAACCTGACATAAATATTGTCTAAAAGAAAAGAGAGCCGTCACATGTCCACATAGTATACTGTTTTACAATACAGTTTGTAAAGAAGGTTTTTTTTTAGAGTTACATGCAAGAAATGAAACCTTTTCCCGTGCAAAGGTTTTCTGAATAAGGGAAATAAGTTTATCATTAATTAAATTATGTGACAGTTGAAGCTTGATAGTTCTTAATTTTCAATTTATCCAGAATTTCTTAATGGACCTACTTTAAGTAGATGTTTGCCGGTATTTTTTGTACACTTTATCACAGTATCTAATTACATGTGTTTTAATGACAGTCAAACAAGTC
This sequence comes from Ruditapes philippinarum, assembly GCF_026571515.1. Lineage (NCBI taxonomy): Eukaryota > Metazoa > Mollusca > Bivalvia > Venerida > Veneridae > Ruditapes > Ruditapes philippinarum. The sequence goes on from NW_026865071.1 coordinate 20,490, forward strand.
GTCAATGAAATAGAAAGTTTACTTGTTGTGCTAGATGTAGAATTAGCAATGAATCTGGTTTTGTAAGTTTTTTTATGTAATTTAGGAATCCAATACATTATAGGAAGTTTTAGTTCTTTTTCATAGATTCGGACTTTAAGACTGGAAATATTAGTAACATGATTGTTAACAATGTCTTTTTCAGAAGCAGTATTTTTTGAATACGCATTAGAACTGTTAAGTTCCTTTTGTAAAACGTTAATGTAATGGATTCGTCATACAATAATGATATTATTAGCCACCTTGTCCACGGGCACCAAAACTAATTTTGAGTGAAAAGCTAGAATTTCCTTTTTCAGATGTCTTAAAGTAAATCTTGGTTTAGGTGGAAGAAGATGTTCATTTCCACGATAGAAATTATTACATGAATCAATAATTTTGAAAATGTTAAGTTTCCAAGTAGCTTGAGCATTACTACCAAGTTTGATGATGATTGAGGCAAAAATGTGACCGCTAGCGTGTTAACAAGGTTTTTCTTTTTTTAGCTCCGGTGACCTAGTGTTTCATCCGAGATGTCCCATGTTCGAACTCATCCGAGCTATCACCTTGACTAGCATCCCATCAAGTTTGATAATGATGAGGCAACAATGTGACCGCTAGTGCTAACAAGGTTTTTTCCTTTTTTAGCTCCGGTGACCTAGTTTTCATCCGAGATGACCCATGTTCGAAATCATTCGAGCTATCAACTAGATAAGCATCCAGACCAAGTTTGATGATGATTGAGACAAAAATGTGACCGCTAGAGTGTTAACAAACATGTCTGGACGGACGACCGACGACGGAAATTAAACGATCCTAAAAGCTCACTCTGAGCTAGCTCAGCAGAGCTAAAAAGTCAAATGAATGTGGTTACATAATAAAGACCGTAATCTCTAAAATAGTCCATAGATTTTACACTGTCAAGTTCTGTGTTTGGTGTAAACAAGTAAGTGTTGCATGTGGTTCTGAGTTACTAAGAATAAATGTCGAAAAAAAATGACAGATGAAAAATGTGTGAAATAGTATAACACTTTACTTAACAGGTTGTAACACAACATGATTCCTACTATCAAATCATGTGTCACATTCCTGTTCATTTTAATAACTATATAACAGTGTAAATACAAGTGTGAAAACATAGCATTGTGTTTATTCAGAATTCTCTCACAGCTCAAAACTTTCATTTCCAAAATATACAGGCATGCTACAAAACTAATACAACATTATTTCACAATAAAACATGAAACTGGTTAAACTGACACTTAAAGTGACATTGTGCCCATCCAAGGGTATACAGTGAGTGAAAGTCAAAACAAGTTTTCATTTTGTCATAATTCCTTTGAATTTAAGAATTTATTTAGCGTAATCAATATATAATGCACGGATCCAAATGAACTTTCTGTAAATTTCCATTAGAATTTATCTGTAAAGATCAGCTTATACAAAGAGTGGGGCAGTCTTTTTATATTTTAGGCAGATTTAATTTTTATCCTAAACATTTTCCAAAATACTAACTGTTGGTCAAACACCATTGTACCCGAGTCATTCTTTTAAAATTTAAAGTCAATTCAGCTAAACTTGACAGTGAAAATATGAGCATAGTGTCACTTAAAAAATAATCTTGATGTAAACTAACATACTTCAACATTGACTTCAATGTAGAAAATAATTTTATTATATAACAGTTAAATATCTTTATTGACTTTTAAATACTTTTCTACAAAAGAATACATTTATAAATTGGGCCAAAGATACTCAAGCATGTGCATTTCCCTAAGTACAAAGATTTTATTTATATTGACCATACACAATGGTCTTACTTATACCATACATCATTAAAGGAACCTATTTCCTCCCCCCCCCCCCCCCACGGATCATTTATATCATAAAGTTACATCCAGCACAACAAGGAACAACACCTCTAGTATAAGACATGAATTATTCAGAAAATTTGTTTCCCATAATGTAAGGTAAAAGTTCCCTTTTATTTCTTAGAGAAAATTAAGGGGGGCAGTCAAGATTATTGAATGCTTAAGCCATTCTTACATAATATTTACCAATGATATACACACAACATTTTCATTTCATACATAATAACATCTATATAGCTCCCATTCTAGCAAAATACTCAAATTTAGACAATTTGTTACACATTTTCCAAATTGAATTGATGGTAACCCCAATTTTTTTTTCAAAATAGCCTAATTACTTACCTTTTGGATGACTGTATTCTTCGAAATGAGATGGATTTTTGCGGTAACATTTTGCTCCATATTGGCATGGTACTTTTTTCTTTATGGAATTTGTATTGTTATTCAAAATCTCTGTAACAGCTTTACGTAACTGCTGTGGTACAGGTGATCTTGAATGCTTCCTCTTAACACTTGATGATGAATATTCAGATTTCTCCTTAACTTCAGATTTCTTTGACAAGGTACAGACATCTTTTGATCCATCATTACTGCTAGAAATAGTCTCCTGTTTAAGTAAGGGTTGACTATAGTCTTTTTTGTGAGGCTTTTGCAAAAAATGGTTCTTTTCTGAATATTCTGACTTTTTTAATGTTTTTGACTTTTCTTTCATGGTATTTAAAGCAAAGTCTTCATCTATTTCAGTTTTCGTAGAAACCTTTGATTTGTTCCTGTGAGTTTTTTCTTTCATTGCATTAAGTATCTTCTTATTTTTTTCATATTCACTATCTGAGTCACTTTCTGTCATGTTTAAAAAATCGTTCATAAACTGTTTTCTCTCTGACTGTACATGTTCTACAGTACTGGATTGTGTACTTTCTCTTTGAAGCTTTTCTTGTGATTTATGGGACACCATCTTATCATAACCATTTGAAATTTTATAATTTTTATAATTTGTATGTTTGTTACCACCCTTTAAAGGGGTGACATGCTGATCTCCCTTTGTCAGAGTCACTGTCGGATATATCATGTGCACTACTATCATGTTTCTTCACAGCTCCAGTATTAGATGTTGTCTCCATTTTTCTAATAAAACTCACTGCAAAAGAAAAAAAATCGGTAAGAATTTTTTTTCATGTCTTAAAAATCATACATTTTTACAGATCTGCCTTTTCCCCTTTATGTGATGGTGGTATAAAATGACTGGACTTGCTTTTTACACAAAAACCCCCCAAAAAACTCAGAAAAACTTACTTTGAACAGATTTAGTTGTTTATGAAATACTTTTTTTTTTGTATTTATTTTGTACTATGCACAAATTCATTTTTATTGTAATAGGAATTGTACTTGTACAGCAGAAAGTGGATTCAAACAGTTTCTTTAAATGTTGAGAAATAAAGCTGTACATAATGCTAAGTTCTGACAAGTAATCACATTAGCCACATATTTTCATTAAATTCTTCTTTGTTGGGTTTAAAGGCACTATGACAGTTTACAGTATGTAGCCTTCTTGTGAATTATTCTATATATATATAACTTGTGTGACTCTGTAATCATTTAAAAATGGTGTTATGTATAACTTCGCATCTTAGTGACTATTTTTTTATATCTTCAAATTCTTCGAAAATGTTGAACAGTTACAAGTACATCCTTATACAAATTCATTTGCCAAATAGCATTTATAATCTTTTAATAAATCCTCAAAATCTATCAACTGGAACGTCCAGTAAATATTTGAAGAAAAGTGTTTAATAAAGAGAACCATGATGGTCGTACATGACACTAACTAAAACATGTGCTGTTAGAGAAGCAGCATGCTCCACTGTTTTGTGCTGAATAGTAAATTGCACTTGGATATAATGATCCATTTTATGATTTGCTATAACCAGTGACCTTGACCTTTGATCTAATGGGTGTGGCAGGTGGGACTCATTAAGGTGCATCCACCTATTAAGTCTAAATATCTTTGTTAGTATTGAAATTCTCCCCCCCCCCACACACAAACAACAACTAACTTAAACTAACTAAAAAGCACCAATAGGCCTGTACACCTTACCTTGATTATCAAACAAATCTGGTGAGTAGCATCTGTTACTCTCATCTTCATCAGGTGGAAGAGTCTCATCAGAATCTGGACCAACTGTTTCATCAGAATCGGACATAATTATACTGAATGAAACATTACAAAATTATTAATAAAACAATGAAAAAAGAGAGATGAATTTGATAATATCCTAATATTTTACATCAAAGGTCCTAAAGACAAATCTAAGATCATAAGGTAATTAACCATCTACATGAGTAATCACACAAGACTCAAGCAATTAATGGTGAAGAAAATGCAAAATATCCTGTCAATTTCTGTCACGTGTACTTATAACATCCTACTATAAACTTACTCACAAGTAAGAACTTGAACATGACTGTCAGAATAGGAACCTGCTGTGATGTGAGATAATAGCTCATTGACTGGCAGTAAGCAATTTTATTCTGGTCTCTTCATGTTAAAAAGCTAAAGGTGTATTAAGCCAAATTTAATCAAGAGCAACAAAGGTGGGGCAAAATACTTCTGAATGTAAATTTGAACAGAAACATAGTATTAATCCACAAAAAGATAAGATGTGTTTTCCTATACCTTAATCTAGCTAAAGCAAGTGACTCCTGGGGCAGGACCAATTTTGATCTGGGGGTCATGATTAACATAACTTTTGTAGAAATCTACACATATGTTACATGCCAAATATCTGACTTCTTCGCTTTGTAGTTTCACACAATAAGACTTAAATGTGTTTTCCTATAATCAAGTCAGTGACCACGGGGTGAGCCAATTTTGACCTCAGGGGCATGATTAATATCAATTCTGCTGATGTTTACAATGTCATATACATTGCACATACTAAATATCTTAGCCCTTGGTATTAGGTTGACTAAGCTTTTGGCATTGTAGTTTCACAACATAAGACTGAATTGTGTTTTCTCATACAAGACTATTTCAACTAAATGATCCAAGTGTGGGGTCAACATTTACCAAAAGGGCATTATTAATACCAGTTTTGCAGAAGCCAACAAGCTAGGTAAGATACATGTCAAATACACTCTAGACTAGCATTGCAGTTGCACCAAAATAAGTGTAATCCTACATAAAATTTATTAACTGAGTGACCCCCTGGGGTGGGGCAATATCAAACCAAGGGGTCTATCTATTACAACACAACAAAATCCCGTAACATCTAATAGCCTGGGGTTCTATGATATCGCGGTTCTTAACATTTATTGGAAAATATTCAAATATTAATATCATACATGAATGAGATTTTCCTTCTATTTAATCAGTGAACCTTTTCCAAAACTGTTTGTCAAAAAATTATTTCTAAAGATCCACTTAAAATGACATTTTTTAAACTATTTCCAAAGTCTGCCATTTTGGGTAATTTTAGAAGAGGTTACTATGTAAATGCAATTTAATCCATCAAAATGCACGGTTATCCAAATCACAAAATGAAAAACAGTCACTCCAACACTATACCTCTTACATAACACCACATTAGAAACAGTTCCATCTGCAAAATACCTTGGCATTACAATATCAAATGATCTAACATGGAACAAACACATAAACAACATCACAACAAAGGCGAATCAAACACGTATTCTACGTCAAAACATCAAAGTTCACTCAGAATGGTTAAAGTCAACCGCATACAAGACACTTGTCAGGCCCCAGCTTGAGTACAGCTCCACGGTCTGGTCATCATACACAGGAACTCTCATTGACCAGATAGAGTGATCAGAGAAGGGCTGCTAGGTGCGGGTTGGTACAATGACATGATTTAGATTTGCGTTTTTACACATAGAAAATCGAGTGTTGACAGGTTGCACGGTTGATGTTCACCTAGTCAAGTGATATCATTTTGCTGCAAATTGATACATAACTTAATATGATTTACGTAAAAATGACTTTTGCAATTTTGACTTATACTGGACTAGTGGCATTCTGCCGATTTGGCGAGTTCAACCCCTTGTCTATATATTACATATAAACTATATATTTTTTTCTAGAATTACTTTTTTACACTATCCCAACACTGTGCCGGGTCCCTATGTAGGAACCGAGTGGCGAGTATATTTTTATGAAAACATATGCCACAACTGGAATAGCGTTACTGGACAGTCAACACAACAATATCCTTAAGCAAAGTAATGAAATACATGTAAACTGTTAGATGAATTATTTCAAATAAAAAGGATAACACTATAATATCTGTTATTTAGATTTAAAAAAAGAATCAAATTCACTCCATACAAACGAATAGTGCTGAAACGGCGAATTTTTGTAAAAAGGGAAACAACTGCGTAATGATAAAACTATCCAAACACGAAAGAAAATAACCCGGTAACCGTTATATTCCGTGTTATGTACAGCATCATTTTAAAAAATTTATAACGATTTCGCCCTGTTTTTCATGTATTTAATCCGTCACATCTAAGGCTAAATTCTGGACAGTATACCTGGTACAGGAATTTGATGGCTATAATTAACTTTCAACAACAATACTGTAACGTTTTAAGGCACACAAACCCTATCGGTAAAAATTTAGCTTAAATTACCAACATGGCAAGAGTGGTTTATGTTTTTATATACGGGAAACATTTTTTTTATATTATTTAACATTTTTAGTTTTTGCATATTCTCATTATTATTAGTATTATGACGTTTTACCAACGTTTTAACATTACTTTCCCCTCCGAGAAGTCTCGTTTGGGAAATTGTTGGGTACAGCACGGACTTTAATTGACATTTTGCTATTTCGTTTCGAGTAAAATTTTGACAGAATTAAGTAACCGAAGAAAGAAAGAGATCAATACATGCATTCCCAAACTTAACTTTAGCCGTTCAATTTATCTTTTGTATCCTGTAAACTTTTTTTAATTTGATAGTCAACTTCCAGTATTTGCAGAGTAAATACAAAGGTAATGTAACGATTCGCCACACTAACGATTCGCCACATAACGATTCGACACAGAGTAATAACGATTCGCCACAGTTAAATAACGATTCGCCACGTGTTCAAATACAAATTTTTTTTCACATCTGTTTTCAAACTGTTGATGGAAAACTTTTTTCCATTTTATATTTCATTTGTTAATTACATAAATTAATTACACTAAATACACATTTTATTGAATAAAAACACACGAAAACCAAATATTTTATCAACACAAAATTACATAACACATTTTATAACTTCGTTATTTATATAAACTGGAAAAAATATACGTGTACGTATATTTAGTTTGTCTTGTAAATTTGTCTTTGAATTTCTGAATATATTTAAAATGCCATTATGTTTGTAATGTTTTGTACACGGACAATCTTTAAATATGACATTTTTTAAATGGATAAGTCATGCCTTCTACTACCTTTAAGGTCTTTTTCTAGTAGATGTATTCATTGCCTACTTAAGTTATAGCCATACCTACAATTAGAAGAACTTCTTACGAATACAAACAGAACGTGTAAAGCACATTACAACATAAATATTACTATTGCGAACTTTTGGAAGGAATTTGAATTTGACCATCTTTTGAATTTCATGAAAAAAAATCTTGAAATATTTTTCCAGCATTCTAAAGGAATCAATTTGAAGGTATTAAATTGTAATGGCTAAAGTTATAAAAATAGATAAAAAAAATGTCTACAAATTTGGTTATGTGGTTATTTTATCTTTATTTATTTATATTATTGTTTTAATGTCATTTAATAATGTACTGGAAATAAAATTTCAAATGTCATAGATGCATATGGTCTGCGAAATAAATGTGGTCTCAAAGACTAGTACTAAACAATGGATAATTAGCCGAGAACATTTTTGGCAGCCTTTCTGTTTTATGTGACATAAATCAATTCAACTTAAAAGACATAATGTTTTAAGTCACATTGAACACTTTGATTTTAACAATTTTTGAAAAAAGCTACAAGGACTGTTCTATCTCCAAATGTTTTCTTAAATTAGGTTTTTAAGCAAGGAAATATTAACATCCACAAATCTTTAACGATATTGAGTTGTTCTCCGACACCACGTTTAGTAGTTTTTAAATTTTCAAAATCCGACAATTAAAATAAAAAGTTATGCAATACTAAATCTTTATATGCCCTTTTCTCAAAAACAAAAAAATGGCACTGAGAACAAAACGTTTTTCAAGCGACGCTGTGTTTCCACATTTTATACATCAATGTGGCCATACCACGTGACTTTTCGGGTACGGAACACGCCGATTTTTCACCCGATTCAGGTATGTTTTTTATTCACAACTTATTTATTACTCAACCGATTTTGATCAGATAAGGCGCAGAGTACCCGTAATTATATCAGCTATCCACGGTATTTCAAAATTCTGAAAACCCCTGAATGGTTTTTGAGAACATTCGAGTACAGTTTTCTTTTCATAGCCTGGGCCGAGGGGAACGGTACACACTCATTTGTCATAACAAGCAATTTCTAGCAAGTCATATGTTTTTTTGGCACTATTTCATAGAAAAATACATGTTAAATCTGATATATTTACTATGTCCAATGTATCTAGTGAATGCAGTTATGTTTTAGCATATTTTTCATAAAGTTATGTTGAAATGGTACGGAACACACTGTTATTTCAAAAGATACGGTACACACACAATTTCTGTCTTTGTAATAATTCTAAAATTAAAATATATTAAAATTTAATTTTCAGTTATAATGTGAGTGATTTTTTTTCATAGTTATACATTTTATTAATTTAAACGAGAACCCAGGGACCTGTTTTTGCAATGTATCATAATGCTTACTTTTAATATTTATATGTATTTGTGCACTTTATTTCAAGAGATCACGCTTAAACATTTAAAACCTCCATGTATTTGTCCTATTTAAAATCACCTAGGGTATGTTAAACACTTCGATCTTCACAGAATCAGGTAGTTGCGCTCTATAGAAAGAAAATGTTGTTATATAGTGATGTGTTTATTGTTGTTTATTGTTGTTTTTTATTTCTTTTAGTTTTAAGTAAAGTAAGATGTGTATTTTTGCTTCACCCTGAAAAAAAAATAGAACAAGGTTCATGACCTAAATCGCTGAAAGTATCATTACTTGATAACAATTTATATATATTTATATTTTGTTAATAATAAGCAAGTCATTAAGTACAATTTAGCAAATATCATGGTCATGTTAATTAAATCAAATCACAGAAGGCGCTGAATTTGTTTGGGTCTCAGAATGTCAGAAAGGTGAAGGCTGTGAGATTGTTAACCAATTTGTTTTTGTATAGTGTCACCAATGTTGTTTCTAGTGTCATAACTGAAGGAAATTGGCTATAAGGCTTATTGCAAACACTGATATGTAATTCATTGTTTATTTGGCTTAAACAATAAAAAAAAAAAACATGAGTTGCCTTAACTTGGATTTGAACTCAGGACATCTCTCTTCCTTAACGCGCGTGTTACCCCTCGACCACGGGGAAGTTATAAGATAACAGCCTGAAGAAACCATATCATTCTAAATTAGGGTTTGTAACCCTTATTAATTTCGTTTGACACTCATGTACATATTCATGGAGCTTCATATTACATGTATATCTGTAAAGAATAACACAATATTTGAAATATTTGACCAATCGGGAACTACTTTTTCTTCTCCCGAGAATTAAGGCTTGAAAATTAATGCGCCCGTCATTTGACAATTTAAACACAGTGATTCCCCCTTATTTTTTCAGCGTTAGAGTACATATAAAGGTAAGTAACCGCTTCCAGGGGTTCTACTTTCGGACTACTTTCTTATTTTGCAAATAAGCATATCAGAGCCTGAAATTTCGCTACCATTATTTGTTTGGTCTGACGACCCAACAAATAAAAATGTAGTCGCCATTGCTTAAATTTTTAATGTTTAAAGGCATGAAGCTTTGAAAATAACTTTTAGTTCATGTAATTAGGTCATTTTTGGTTTGGTTTCACGGCTCATAAAACTGACATTATCATGTGGCGACTTTCAAGTTTTACAAGTGCCCCTTTGGGTATGAATAAAGGAACGAACGGGCACCTGAGTAAAACGACCGACATTCTGTACGGTAATAAGAAAACTTTCTCACATAAAAAATCGAAACATCGAAGTCACTTGTGGTCTCGTATCTACTTCATGTAGTATATAAAACAGAACGCAGCCTCCAAAATCCATAGCATTTGATTGACAACAAAATTGGTATTACATTTGTATTAAAATATCATTTTATTTTGAACACAAACATGCAAGCACACATATCCATGAACTCAAGTGTTAAATGCATCTTGAAATGAAAGTCCAATATAGGCATAATTTTACCAAATTTCCTATCATGTATATCCTTACATGTATATGTTGTTATGTATGCAACATATTACATGTATATAGTTTGTATCTGACCAGTTGGTTTTTCCAATATTATCATTGTTCTATTTTTAGAACATAAACTACATGTATGTACTAGAAGGTTCTTAACTATTGTAGAAAACTCATGCATTATATTTAGATAGAAACTTCTGGAATGATCTTTATTGGTGAAGTTGCTAGATTATGATTACTGTAGTAAATGGAAGACTATTCTAGAAACTTCTTAGTTAATATATATAGATTGACATTTTTCATTACCTTTACCTTTTAAGTCATGAGTTACCTTTTAAGAAATCAATATATTTGGAGTATTATTCAACTTGGATATTAAGTGAATTATTGGAGCTTGGATTATTCTTGTGGATTTTATTGTGGGAATTTATTCTAAAGTGTTCTTGGATTTAACTTGGATTTAACTGTGCTATTCAAAAAGGATCATTCCAGGATCAGACTAGACATTTGTAATTTTCATTTTTATTTGGACTTCAGGTATTTGTAAACATAATTTGTTAATTTATTTTTCTTTAATAACTTTTCTGTAATAAATTTGTTATTGTTACAAGTTTGTTGCTGGCTTTTCTTTCTCGTTACGTCTGGCTCGTAACAGAAATTGGGGGCTCGTCCGGGATTGAATATTTTATTTTGGCTACAATATTGGAAATTATTACCGTTTACTTTACATTTTATTATTACCGTATTTACTCATCTGAGTTGATATCATAGTTGTTCTATTAAGTGTACCTTTCATTTTGATATTTTTGAAACACATCACTTTCTGAGTTTAAAACCAGCAGCAAGCAGTCATGTCTTTTGATTTAGAAAAGTTTGTAGCTGAACCTTCCCAGGAGGTATTAGATTTGGCTAAGAAAACTGATTTGCTCGATCTTGCAAAAAAGTATAATTTATTAGAAATTAAATCTTCAATGCGTAAACAAGAAATTAAAAATCTTCTGATTCATTATTTTGTGGATGAAGATATTTTTGGAGAAGATGCACTTTCTCAGATTGTTGAAAAGCACTCTGAAATTTCTGAAATAAAGATAAAAGAGCTTGAATTACAATTTAAATTTGAACTAGAAAAAATGCAATTAGAAAAAGAAAGGGAAGAAAGGCAGTTACAGTTAGAAAAAGAAAGGGAAGAAAGGCAGTTACAGTTAGAAAAAGAAAGGGAAGAAAGGCAGTTACAGTTAGAAAAAGAAAGGGAAGAAAGACAGTTAGAAAAAGAAAGGGAAGAAAGACTGTTAGAAAAAGAAAGGGAAGAAAAAGAAAGGGAAAGGCAGTTTGAAAAAGAAAGAGAAGAGAGAGAATTTCAGTTAAGAATGAGAGAATTAGAAATCAAAGAGAGAACAAATCAGTTTGAACATAGAATAAATTCAAAATTTGATGTCACTAAAAATATTAGGCTTGTTCCACCTTTCCAAGAAAAAGAAGTTGATAAGTATTTTCTTCATTTTGAAAAGGTTGCTGAAAATTTAAAATGGCCAAGAGAGCACTGGACATTACTTTTACAGAGCGTCTTAATTGGTAAAGCTCGTGAAATCTATACACAACTTACTGTTGAACAAAGCTCTAATTATGATAATGTAAAAGAATTAATTCTGAAAGGTTACGAGTTAGTACCAGAGGCCTACAGGCAAAAATTCAGAAATTCTAAGAAAGAAATTGGTCAAACCCATGTCGAATTTGCAAGAGAAAAAGAACAACTTTTTGATCGGTGGTGTCTATCTAAGAAAATTAATAAAAATCATGAAAAGCTCAGACAGCTCATGTTAGTTGAAGAGTTTAAACGTTGCATTCACTCTGATGTTAAATCTTTCTTAGATGAAAAACAGGTAGAAACTTTAGAAGAAGCTGCCCGTCTAGCTGATGATTATTCTTTAACCCACAAAGTCTCATTTATAAATAAAGGGAAGTCCACACCCTCACATTTTAATTCCAAGTTCAGTTCTGGTAATTTATCTGGCTCATCTAGTCAGTCAAATACTCCAAAACCAAAGTCATCTGATGAACATAAAGGTCATAGTCCCTTATCTCGTCCTACATGCAATTATTGCAAGAAAACTGGACATCTTATTTCTGATTGCTTTACCTTAAAAAGGAGGCAACAACAACGTGATGAGGCCAAACCCACAGGTCTTACCACTTCAAGGTCTGAACCTCAGTCTTGTATTGATAACAATGCAATTTTGCAGGTCAAAGAACCCAAGTCTGATTCTATAATGGAGATTTATGAACCATTCCTTTCGGAAGGTTCCGTGTCACTTATCGGTGATACTTGCCCACCTACTCCTATTACAATTTTAAGAGACACAGGAGCTTCTCAATCTCTTATTTTAGCAGATACACTGCCTTTTTCTGAGAAGACTTCTTCTGGATCTAGTGTCCTTATTCAGGGTGTAGAGTGTGGTTTTTCTAATGTCCCTCTCCATAATATTTATTTGTCCTCAGATTTGGTAACTGGGCCAGTGGCTGTAGGTATACGATCTTTCTTACCCTTTAAAGGTGTTCATTTATTGCTAGGTAATGACTTAGCTGGAGATAAGGTAGTGGTTAATCCACTTGTAACTGACACTCCTTGTGTGGATCAGATACCTGACCCCATTGAGCAGGAAATTCCTGACCTTTATCCTTCGTGTGCAGTTACTCGAGCTATGGCTAAGAAGGCCATTCAAGAAGATAATTATTGTTCAGATATTGACTTAGCTGATACTTTTATAGGTCAGTCTTTTGATAATGAAATGAATTTTTCTCTTACTCCTACTCTGCCTGAAACTCAGACAGATTTTTCAATATCTGATTTTTCTACACCAAGATCTAAAGATCAAGGTCATGATACGCTGTCAAGGTCACAGCTTATCCAGGAACAACAAAATGATCCTGAGATTTCTGTCCTTTTTCAAAAGGCTTTTAGTGAAGATGAAGCTTTACAAGTCCCTGTTTGTTATTATGAAAAGAATGGGATTTTAATGAGAAAATGGCGACCGCCCGATGTCCCTGCTGAAGAGGAGTGGACAGTTAATCACCAAATTGTGGTCCCTAAATCATATCGCCAGGAAATATTAAGCTTGGCTCATGAAACACCCATGGCAGGTCATTTAGGTGTTAATAAAACCTACCATAAAATTCTCAGTCATTTTTATTGGCCTGGCCTTAAAGCAGATGTATTTAGGTACTGTAAATCTTGTCATACTTGTCAGATGGTTGGAAAACCTAACCAGACAATACCTAAAGCTCATTTACAGCCTATTCCTGCATTTGATGAACCTTTTAGTAGAGTTATTATTGACTGTGTAGGTCCATTACCAAAAACTAAATCAGGTTCTCAGTACTTATTAACTATTATGTGTGCTTCTACGCGCTTCCCTGAAGCTATTCCTTTAAGGAATATTAAAGCCAAAACTATTGTCAAGGCTCTTGTGAAGTTTTTCACATTTGTTGGTTTACCTAAGTCAGTACAGTCTGATCAAGGGTCAAACTTTATGTCTGGTATTTTCCAGCAGGTCATGCACGAGTTAGGTTTACTCAATATAGGTCTTCAGCCTATCACCCTGAAAGTCAAGGTGCATTAGAAAGATTTCACCAGACTCTGAAAAATATGATAAGGTCATATTGTTTTGACACTGAAAAAGACTGGGACGAAGGCATCCATTTATTGTTATTTGCTGTAAGAGAATCTGTTCAGGAATCTCTTGGCTTCAGCCCTTTTGAATTAGTATTTGGTCACACTGTCAGAGGACCCTTAAAACTTCTAAAAGAGAAATTCCTGTCTGAAGATGACATATCTTTAAATTTGCTTCAGTATGTATCGGATTTTCGAAATAGGTTGACTAATGCATGTGAGTTAGCTAGGGTTAATTTAAAATCAACACAAAGCAAAATGAAATCAAGGTATGATGAGAATGCTCAGGAAAGAAGTTTTAACCCTGGTGATAGAGTACTTGCTCTTTTACCTATACCTGGAAAACCATTACAGGCAAGATACTTTGGTCCTTATACTATTGAAAAGAAAGTCAGTGACCTTAATTATATTATTAATACTCCTGGGAGGCGAAAGCAAAAACAAATGTGTCACATAAATATGTTAAAAGAATATTTTGATAGAGATAGCAAAATTAGTAAACCTATATCTTTTGTAAACTCTGTTCCACAAAATCAATGTTCAATTGAATCTAATAGGTGTGAAAATTTTGAAAAGTCTGATCCTGGTTCAGCAAAGCTTGAAAACTCTGATATTCTGAAAAATCTGGATGAAAAACTTAATCACTTAGAACCGTCGAAACGAGATGAACTGAAACAGCTTATTTATGAATATGAACACTTATTTTCTGATATTCCCACACGGACTGACAAAATACATCATGACGTCATTCTTGAAAACTCTGAACCAATAAAACAACATCCATATAGAACGAATCCTATAAAACAAAAGTACCTAAGACAAGAAGTTCAGTATTTATTGGATAATGACTTTATTGAACCAAGTCAAAGCAGTTACAGCTCTCCATGTATTCTTGTACCGAAATCAAATGGAACATATAGAATGTGTACAGATTATCGTAAAGTGAACTCTGTAACAAAAACTGATTCATTTCCTATACCAAGAATTGATGACTGTATTGACAAAATTGGAAAAGCAAAGTATGTAACAAAGTTTGATCTTCTAAAAGGATTCTGGCAAGTTCCACTTACTGATAGAGCTAAAGAAATATCAGCCTTTGTAACACCAGACGGCTTATATCAATATAAAGTCATGCCTTTGGTATGAAAAACTCACCAGCAACTTTTCAGAGACTTATAAACATGGTAATATCTGGTCTACACGGATGTGACGCATACATTGATGACGCAATCATCTACTCTGATGAATGGGAGGAACATCTCAAAACTATACGAGCATTCTTCGACCGACTTAGTGATGCTAAATTGACAGTTAATCTTGCAAAAAGTGAATTTTGTCATGCAATTTTAACATTTTTAGGACATGTAGTGGGACAGGGTAAAGTAAAACCAATAGAGCTAAGGTCAAAGCTATCTCTGAATTTCCTGTGCCTACTTGTAAAAGACAACTGATGCGATTTTCTTGGTATGGCAGGGTATTATCGTAAATTTTGTAATAATTTTTCGGTTATTGCAGAACCATTGACAAATTTGTTAAAGAAAAGAAACAAATTCATTTGGAATGACAAGTGTCAAATGGCATTTGACAGCCTTAAAGCCATACTTAAGAGTGCACCAGTTCTCTTGGCACCAGATTTTAATAAAAACTTTAAGTTAGCTGTAGATGCTAGTGACATAGGTGCTGGAAGTGTATTGATCCAAGAAGACAACAATGGTGTTGACCATCCTGTTTGTTACTTTTCTAAAAAGTTTAATGAACATCAGAAAAATTACTCTACTATAGAGAAAGAATGCCTTGCTCTTATTCTTGCTATTCAGCATTTTGAAGTTTATCTAACTTTTTCAAAGTTGCCTGTTGTTGTCTTTAGTGATCACAATCCCCTCACTTTCTTGCATAAACTTAAAAACAAAAATCAAAGGTTGTTGAGGTGGAGTTTATTTTTGCAAGAATATAGTCTTGACATTAGACACATTAAAGGGAAAGATAATTTGATCCCTGATGCACTTTCACGTGTCTAAAACTGTTATTTGCAGTATTTTAAATTAAACATGTATATGATATGATTGATTTTTTTTTTGTTGTTGTTTACTATTGTTTGTAATACACATATATATGAATGAATGTATAAAATTGTTTAACATTTCTCCTATGTTATTTGTAAGTTACATTGTTTGGATTTATGTAAAAGAAATATTCATTTCATTCATATTTCTTTTTCTTGAAGAGGGGAAGTGTTATGTATGCAACATATTACATGTATATAGTTTGTATCTGACCAGTTGGTTTTTTCAATATTATCATTGTTCTATTTTTAGAACATAAACTACATGTATGTACTAGAAGGTTCTTAACTATTGTAGAAAACTCATGCATTATATTTAGATAGAAACTTCTGGAATGATCTTTATTGGTGAAGTTGCTAGATTATGATTACTGTAGTAAATGGAAGACTATTCTAGAAACTTCTTAGTTAATATATATAGATTGACATTTTTCATTACCTTTACCTTTTAAGTCATGAGTTACCTTTTAAGAAATCAATATATTTGGAGTATTATTCAACTTGGATATTAAGTGAATTATTGGAGCTTGGATTATTCTTGTGGATTTTATTGTGGGAATTTATTCTAAAGTGTTCTTGGATTTAACTTGGATTTAACTGTGCTATTCAAAAAGGATCATTCCAGGATCAGACTAGACATTTGTAATTTTCATTTTTATTTGGACTTCAGGTATAATTTGTTAATTTATTTTTTGTAATAATTTTTCTGTAATAAATTTGTTATTTTTTGTTGCTGGCTTTTTCTTTTTTCTTTAACAATAATTTTTCTGTAATAAATTTGTTATTGTTACAAGTTTGTTGCTGGCATATTAGATAATTTGATAATTTTCTCAGTTACGCCTGGCAGATGTTCGTATACAAATATCATG